>NC_049214.1:39337352-39339852 GCF_013347855.1 Anguilla anguilla | reverse complement strand
ACATTCAGCACTGCCTGCACAAACTGCATTAGTGAATTGGCATGATTGATTCATTGGTTACGGAAATTACCTTTCCTTCATAAATACAACATGAAAGAATAAATGCATCATGATTATGTGTTTTGCAGTGATGTGTTTACGTATGAAATTGTTACCGTGGTGTGCATGCTTCGCTGTGTATTCAGACCTGTTATATTTCCCAGAATCCCCTGCTGTTACTTCTGCTAGTACATGGTGGCCTCTGTTGTACGGTGTGGCGTCTGTTGGCAGAATTTTTAGACTCCTTTTTGGGTCCTGAGTCCAAACCCCCAAATGACCATAGGTGTAAATTAAGGGGGAGCCTGGAGGGGCATGACTCCCCCTTGAAGCTGAAAGTCTCCTCCCCCCCTGCCCCCCCCTAAATCTCTGGTTTACAATTGTGATCTTAACCCACCCCCCGGTCCACAATTGTAATCTCAACCCTCACCCCCCCCCCCCCCCCCCCTTGCGCTTACAGGTGAAATTCCTCCTATACAAATGACTGACCCAACCCCCTTCCCACCAATCACATGTAAGTGCTGCAAAATGCAGAGATGAGAACACTGGGCATGAACATCTATTACGCGATTCTGCGGTAATGTGAATGTGCCTGAGTGACAGCTGGGTGGGAATGGGGGAGGGACATTAAACGCAGGGGAAGCTCGCTTTTTAAAAGCAACGTCAGTAACATTTTGGAAAAAACGAGGAAATGCACAGAGTAACTTTGCGGTCTCAATAACTTACCCGGAATCGCTGTATTAGTTTGTTATCTTGACCGTCAGATTCAATCGAAACAGCGGTGTCATCTCACAGACAAACGCTATTAAACAGCCGTCCCCAAACTGCGGGATTTCTCTATTACGTCCGTTTATTGGTGTGGACTGAATGGTAATATGGTGGCGGAATAATCCAAAAGCATTTTTTCCCTCAGGATGAGTTAGCGGTTTTAATTGAATCTGAGGTTTAGTCACCCGTGAGAATGTTACCCCCCTGAAGCTACTGTATCATCACTAATGACAAAGAAAGAAAGGAAGGAAGAAAAAAGAAACAAAGAATGACAGAGAAAAGGCAGAGCTTCTGTTCAATAAAACAGCTCTCAATGAAATATAACTGCTGATGTCAGTCAAGATTTGACGAAGTGAATTATTATTTTGTATTTGTGATTTACTCAATTGTGTTTCATGATTTGGTAATGTGTATCTGTTGCAATTCACGGCAATAAAGCCCTTGAATTGAACTGAGAGAGAGAGGAGAGAAGAAGAGAAGGAAGAGTGAGAGAATGAGAGAGGAAAGGAGAGAGGGAATGAATGATGGAGAATGGGAAAGAAAGAGTGAGAGAGAAGGAGGTGGGAGTGAGCTGAGTGAGCAGGATGCTTCGGACTGAGCTGGTGATGGTGACGGTATTTTGGTAGCCATACAAACGCGGCCCACAGCAAACTTTCAGCACGCCGGTCAGGAGAAACATCGCCGAGCTGCGACCGTTAGCCACCGTGTCCTCCTTTGGCAATAAGTACAAATGTATTTCATGCCAATAAAGCATTTTGAATTTGAATTTGAATTTGAGAGAGCCATGGGGAGAGAGAAAGAGAGGGAGACAGAGAGCCAGTGGGAGAGAGAAAGAGAGGGAGAGAGAGCCGATGGAGAGAGAAAGACAGAGAGAAAGATCAATAGTTAAATAGAATGTGAGTGAGAGAGAGAGCGCATGAGACAGGGAGGGAGAGAGAGGGGGAGAGAAAGAAAGAGAAATAGAATGTGATTGAGAGAGAGAGAAAGAGAGATAGATAGATGGAGAGAGGTAGAATGTGAGAGAGAGAAAGATAGATAGATAGATAGATAGATAGAATGTGAGTCAGAGAGAGAGTGATTGATTGATAGAGAGCGAGAGAGAGTGTGAGCGAGCGCAGACAGGTTGCTCATCTCTCTCAGGGCGGGAGCAGCGCTCCCAGGCTGACCTGGCGGTCTCCAGCTCTGCGATCGTCCCGCGGGACGCCTGCCTGACGCCGGCTTTGTCGGCGGCCGCTTGTTTTGGACGCTCCCCTGCGCTCCAGACGCGGTTTCGCTCCCGCTGTCCAAACGCCGCTGCGCCTCCCCGTTGCCGACGGCGACCGACCGCCGTTCCCCAGGGACCCGTTGGGCCCCAGCTGACGGTCCGAGAGGCTTTAGTCATTTTTGACTGGGTTCCCACTTTGAGGTGCCAAGGTATCCCCTGGTACCCACCAAACCGCCCCACCCCCACACCCCCCTACCCTCCCACCGGCTCTGACGGGGGAGCAGATTTCTCTGCCTCTCCCCTGTCGACCATCAGCGTCTCTGTGGCAACAAGCCCCCCCGCCCACGCACGGTTGTCGGCGGCGACCCCCTGGCCGCGTAATGAGCTCACAGATCATGCGAAGGGGCTTCGGACAAAGCCCTGACAGGCCAGCGTTAAATCTGACTGCCATGGCCACCCGTCCCGGAATCTCCGCGGGTGTGTGTGTGTGTG
>NC_049214.1:39304852-39327352 GCF_013347855.1 Anguilla anguilla | reverse complement strand
TGCGCGTGTGTGTGTGTACCCCTGTGTGTGTGTGTGTGTGCGAGTGTGTAACTCTGTGTGTGTGTGTGTGTGTGTGTATACCTCTGTGTGTGTGTGTGTGCCCGTGTGTGTGTACCTCTGTATGTGTGTGTGCGTGTGTGTGTGTACCCGTGTGTGTGTGTGTGCGCGAGTGTGTACCTCTGTGTGTGTGTGTGCCTATGTGTGTGTGTTCGCGTGTGTGCATGTGTGTGTCCACCCATAATAATATTAACAAGAAGAAAAAGCAGAAGGTTTATATAGAACCTTTCATTTCAAGAGTCAAGAGAGTCAAAAAGCAAGCAGTACAGTAGAAAGATAAAGTAAAAATACTGTACACAGTACATCCTGCAGATATGCTTTAAAATACACTTGTTCATTTCACTTTTTTCATGAGAGAATATTGTAAAATGTAAGAAATGTTCTCTGCAATGTTAAGGACTGAGGTACTGCTTTTGTTAGCAACGTTCTGACAAAACAATTCAGTCCTTCTGGTTGAAGTTCAAATACATGATAAGCCTTTTTCAGAGAGGCTCTGTGCTGCTGGTGCATTTGTTCTGTGCTCAAGACGGGTCCCTGTTATTTAATGCTTCCATTAGTGGTTGTTGCGGACAAGCCATTAATGTCAGAGTGAAGACACTTTTCAGGTTAGACCTAACCAATGTAGACGAGGCATAGCTCTACACCTGGAGCAGAGAGGTTTTCTGTGCTAAAGCCATTATGCTGTAAGTGAAGTAATCTTCCTGTAAATTTAGGGCAGAGACGTTACCGGGTCCCCCGTGTGGTCAGGGGGGGCGTGCTTTTTAGGCGGGTTGCCAGTTCGAACCGGCCGCGCGGGCGCTACGAGAACGGCGGTGACACATCCTGCTGTCTCTCTTAAAAGGTCACTTCCTGTCTCCCCTCTTCTCCCGCTCTGTTCTACTGGCGTGGAATTTATTTCATTGTCTGTGCGGACGGACAGATGCAGAACCTCCAGCACACTTTTTGAGCGCATCCTTGCTTTTTCCCCGCCGTGCGCGTGTCTCTGTGAAGGAGCGCGTCTCACCGATAGCGATGTTCATCTCCCCCCGTGAGCGTCAGCTCAGTTAGGATACTGCCAAACGGGCACAGTCAGGCAGGGGTGTAGGTATGCACGGGGTTTTTATCTCACGTGAAATTTCTTTTCTCAACGGCGCATAAATATTAATCAGACTAATTATTGGAAAGGGTGAATGACCGTTCTCCAGAACCATCTACTGCTGTCTTTTTCTGGTTCAGATGGCTTCCAGACTTTAATAAAATCAAGAGATAAATAACTGCCTATATTTTTACCAAAAGGAAGTCACAGCACATTATAATTATAATTATAATTATTCAATTTAATTCTGTGCTTCTAAGATCAAGACCAAATCCACACCAGACTCCGGTGTTGAAACGTGTAACGTAGACCAGGAGGAAATGATACGACAGACAGCATTTGAAAACAGCCTTTTGTTTGACATTCAAACCAATTGATTTTGCGGCCACTTAAAACTGTGAAAATAGTTTGCTGACCGAAATGAGGGGAGAGGGCAGTTGGGACGGTCACGTGACCGTTGGAGGAAGCGGCCAGTGAAACAGGTTGAGGCAGTGTTTGCATCCTATAGTGGGTAATGAACTGATATAGAACCTCAAAGGTTATGGGTTCGAGTCCCACGTGGGGCATGGCCCAGTCAGGCACCCAGCTCGGCCTGAATTGCGTTAGTTACAGAAATGCATTCGATCTTTTGCAAGCATGTACACTGTGGAAGTGGATGTGAATAAGGGTGTTTACTCAAGTAATAAAAAGGAAATGTTCCATTTTATAGCCTCCGAGCTCTTAGGCGATCTGGCCCTTTCGTATTTACTGTAAGTAGAGCCGAGAGGGGCTCTGAGTGGGGCCTGTTACTGTGCTTTTATAAAGTGTTTTTGGGAAGTGGAGGAGTGATGTGTGATGGGCAGCCATTGTGTTGCTACTGCGTACCGGAAACTGAGCGGGGGTGTAAAAGTGCTAATGCTATGTAAAAGTTGTGTAAGTCGCTCTGGATAAGAGCGTCTGCTAAATGCCTGTAATGTAATGTAATGGGTGGCCTGGGTGTGTGTGAGTGTGAGTGTGTGTGCATGTGTGCGTGTGAGTGTGTGAATGTGTGCGTGTGAGTGTGTGAATGTGTGTGTGTGAGTGTGTGAGCGGGCGGGAGCGCTGACCGTGGGGGGGGGGGGGGGGGGGGGGGGGGGGGGGGGGGGGGGCTACGTGCTATTTAGCGCTCTTCTGTAGTCCGGAGGGAGTTGGCGTCTGCAGTTTATTCAGCGGCGCTGCGCGGTTTGAACTTTGCAGAGGGACTGAGGCTGGGGGGCGAGGGCGAAGGGCGGGGGGGGGGGGGGGCGAGGGCGAAGGGCGAGGGGGGGCGAGGGCGAAGGGCGGGGGGGGGGGGGGGGGGGGGGGGGGGGGGGCGAGGGCGAATGGCGAAGGGCGATGGGGGGGCGGCGAGGGCGAAGGGCTGGGGGGGGGCGGGGGATGGGGGGCGGATAAGGGCGGACGTAGCAGTCCATCGCTGACCTAAACTTGGGATATTAATGAGCAGAAAATCTTATCTCTTCCTATCACTGCTACAAAGAGGAGGTTGGGTTGAGAGTGACAGAGAGAGAGAGAAAGAGAGGGGGAGAGAGAAGGAGAGAATTTGAAAGAGATGGAGTGAGAGAGAAAGCGAGAGAGAGAGGTATTTCAAAGTTATACAAATTGTATATCTGCACAAATGTGCTGGATTGCTTTGTGTAATGTGCCAGATGTTAACTAAATAAATCACCACTGTCCAACAGTTTTTAAAGGTCCCACCAGTTAGTTCTTCATTGTTCGTTGGTTCTACATGCTACGCCTGCATTTTAGGGGACTTGGTTTCTATTTGCAGCTCAGTCATTTGACAGATACTTTTAGCCAAAGTGACATATATAGTGTCACTGTCAAGTTGAATGTTCTCAAGGCCTACTTGATAAAGGGGAGAGTTAGTTCAGTTCATAGTCTGAGAAAGTGGGGATGTAGACATTAGCAGGAAACAGTCAGTGAACCTGCTTTCTGGGGAGGGTTGTTCCACCAGGGAACCCTGTTGGGTTCTGCGTTCTGAACTTATGCTCAGTTTGGGTGGAGGTTCCGTTTTCAGGGTTCTTAGCCAGGGTTCCACGTTCCACTGAGCCCAAAATGTTCCCTCTGGGGTGTTGTCTCTCCGGGTCAGTGTCAGTCTTCTGCGTGGGCCAGCATTCTATTTGGATCAGATGTGTCAGCTCTGGCAACGAGGTAAAAGTCAAGATCCCCCTTAAGGTGGAATAACAGTCTGTATTTAAGTTCTATTAGCATCAGTAATCGGGTAAAAGTGAAGATCCCCCTTAAGGTGGAATAACAGCCTGTATGTAAGTACTATTAGCATCAATAATCGGGTAAAAGTGAAGATCCCCCTTAAGGTGGAATAACAGTCTGTATTTAAGTTCTATTAGCATCAATAATCGGGTAAAAGTGAAGATCCCCCTTAAGGTGGAATAACAGCCTGTATGTAAGTTCTATTAGCATCAATAATCGGGTAAAAGTGAAGATCCCCCTTAAGGTGGAATAACAGTCTGTATTTATGTTCTATTGGCATCAGTAGGGCAGAAAAGGTGAAGATCCCCCTTAAGGTGGAATAACAGCCTGTATTTATGTTCTATTGGCATCAGTAGGGCAGAAAAGGTGAAGATCCCCCTTTAAGGTGGAATAACAGCCTGTATTTAAGTTCTGTTGGTATTAGTGAGTGGGTAAAAGTGAAAATCCCCCTTAAAGGTAATACTGTCACAGCAGGCACAGTGGAGTTTAATAGGAGAGCCTGTTTTCAACTCGCTGTAGCACCAAACTCTAAGTATCAGATATTCATTTCAGCCAATTAGGGACAGTCAGTCAGGGGTTCTGCCTCGAATCCCCTGCTAATCAGCTGTCTGCAGCGCTCCCACTGAGAGAAAGCAATCAGTAGTCGAGAGGACGTGCCGACGCCCGCTGTGCTAGCAGCCTCGATAGTCCAGGATGCAGCGGCGTGGCTTCGCGGGGGATTGGGGGGCGTGGCCACGATCCTAAACTTCGCCGTTAGCATTTTAGCTAACGTTCTCACGAAGGGGGGTGGCGAAAGTAGTTCTGGGTAATGTAGGAAAACGAACACTCTGGAGCAGATCCGGAAGAAGCCTGGCGGGATAGCGGGCGAAAAATTGAAAATAGCAATAAAGTAAAATATATAACAAGTATCAGATAATAAACCCTGGAATTAATTTCGCATCGCTGCTACGCGTTGACTAACAGCGCAAGCGTTTTAGCCTGGAGTTGTCCTTTAAGGGGGAGGTACACCCTGCTCTGTATTTCGTTGGAACAATGGGTCCGTCTCGTCTGTCCTCCTCGCCCGGGGTCACCGGCAACTCCACCGAGGGTCCGACCCAAAACGTCCCGGGAAGGAAACCGATCTGGAAGGGGCTGAGGGTCCCCCGCCCTGTCTTCCCTAAACTTACGCGCCACACCTCCGTCTGTCTCCGTCTCGCCCCTCCCGGTGGGGTTCCTCGCCCCTGAGTTTCAGACAAACAGAAAAACTAGCAGCAGCCCGGTAATAAGTAAAAATCCATGAATAAATGAGGCTGTCAGATCAGCCATGCAGAGAGATAACATGCAGCTCATTTCTACTCCACCAAAGAGGCTTTGAAATATTAAAAGCGTATTTCTTTCTTTTTTTTTTTTTTTAATTGTGCAAACCACATTTCCCTCTCAGCCTTCTGCCTGATCTCTGGCTCTGGTGTGTATGTGTGTGTGTGTGTGTGTGTCCATGTCTCAGTCTAGAGAAGCACTAGTCTGATTAATGCCTGCGTGTGCGTGTGTGTGTGTGTGTGTTTTTGAATGTGTGTGTGCGCATGTGTGATCATGTTTGTGTCTCTCTCTACATCTGGAGAGGCTGATTGGTCTGATTAACAGTGTGAATGACGGGCAGCCTATTTACGGTCAACACAAGTTGGATTCCACCAGTGAAAGTTTCACACCAGAGTGAACTTGTGGGGACATACACAAACGCAGAGCAGGTGTGACTTACACTAACTCTACAGGAACTGCCGCCCAGCCTTCTGACCACCCCACTGTGCCTCCTCCCTCCCCTCCACCCCCCCACCCCTCCCCCCCGCAGGTGACGGTGTTCGTCTACACGGACCTGATGCTGGTGACCCGTGAGGACGAGCCGGGCCGGTGTAACGTCCTGCAGAACCCGCTCTTCCTCCAGCACCTCCGGCTGCAGGACGGTGAGTCCCCACGGCGACGGCGCCGGCCAATCGGCACGCGCGCGGCTCACAGGCGCCAACGCCCCATTTCCACCGCCGAGCTATCGAAACGATGCCGCGCTCAGTGAACGCTACCGCGGGAGTGTACAGCCAAAGCTGACGACAAAAAATAGCAAACGTATCTCTCTCTGCACTTTGATTATGTTATAATTAATAAATATAAGTTTTTCTGCAAGACAATATTGTCCGATAACATTTATGCAGAGAGCGCTTGGCACCATTTTCTCTGCCAGGTTATTCTGCCAAGTAATGCAACGGAATTGAAGAAATTGCCTTTTTTCAGATTAAGCTTTGCCATCGCCCAAGTAATTTTAGAAAGTGTTCCTTATCTTTACTACGCTTTTAGTATATTAAAAAAAAAAGAAAAGCATCGTTTGTTTTAATAACTTAGCGCACCAATTATTTTGTGAAAGGCAAAGGAGTTTCTGGCGCTGTTATACAGCTTCTGAATATTCATGGAGGGCGTGCCCAAGGACAGAGCAGGCTTTGACATAGCATTGTAATTGGCCAGGCGCCGTCATGAATATTGATAGTGTACGTTAAAGTGGAATGTTTCCGCTTCAGTGTTGAGGAGAAAGAGCTGTTTTTTTTTTTTTGGTAAGCATTCTAGCAGGAAAATAGCAAAACAGCTTTCGATTAGCGTGTTAAACCTCAACAGCAAGCAGCAGAGCTGGCCTGGTAAGCTGTTACTCTCTCAATCGACAAATAGAAAACCGGGGCACAGTTTGAATAAAACTGCCTCAAAGCTTATTGTCTCAATGAACTAGGGAATGATCAGAGTAATGGTGCACCATGTTATCTTCAGGTTATACAGTTTTTTAAAATCAACTTTAACACGGAAATAATGTGGCTCTCTAATTACCCCACCTGCATGTCGTTATCTCATTAGGAGAATCTCACTTCATGTGAACTGTGTGTCGCAGGTTTCAGAGCACTGAAGAAAGCATGAGCTGACTCATCTGAAATCGTCTAGTCTTATCTTGCGTCTTTCCCATACTTTTTAACTTTTTTTGCACAATGTGTTAGACATACCATCAAAATATATATATATATATTTTTGCTAGAGCATTTTCTCCGATTATTTTGGCAGAGTGTGCCTGGCGCCTTTCTTTCCAGGTTATATACATTTGAAAGGATATGCGCACTTCTGTATAACTTCACACACAAACACACGCCTTAATGTCCGAGATCATTTTAGATGTGGTTTGCCGCATTGCGTGAAACTTTCACAGCCATTACTTGGACCGCTACGTGCGTTTGGCAAGCGAGGCTAGCGTTCCGGCGTTTTCCGCTGGCTCTGTGGTTACCGTAGCGCCTCGCTCTTGTACTTGTACCTTGCGGCTGATTTTACAGAGCTTCAGACCAAGCGCTCACAGCGACGGTTCTGCAGAGAAACCTTTACAGCAAAGATCTGAAACTTCGCGAATGACAGTATGAGCCCAATTCAGCACGAAGCGCTAGCTTGCTCAAAGCTGGAGCACACGGCGTGTTCAGTGGGGACACACTGTTAAAGACGCAGACTCAAAGCTCCCCCTGGTGGCTGATTTTGCAATTCCAATGCATTCTGAGGGCACGTTTTTGGCTGGACCGCAACGTCGGGGCCTGCCCTAGTCTGTGACTGACTGAGTGATGAAGTTACACCGTTGGTCGGCCGAGTTATGAAGTCACACCGTTGGTCGGCCGGAGAGGTCCAGCCACACACTAGGTTTTGACCTGGTCTTGTTTAAATTTGAATGAGATTCATCCTTGGTTACAACATACATAAAAAGGGCGAAGAATGGGTAACTCGGACAAACTTTTGTTTAGCGCCTTTTTGGTCTGAGAGCCCTGGAGTGGAGAGCACTGCAGTGGAGGAGGGTGTGTGTCCCACGGGCAGACTGGGCCTGGCTGCTCTCGCCCTGGCTTTTTAAAACGCCAGTGCATTTCAGCAGTGTAGCACACACAGCTATCAGGGTGGAAGACCGTGTGAGACAGCAACCTTACCTCATTTTACTTTTTGGGAGGATTTGAGGAGGGTTGTTAGGGGGTGTGAAAGGTCATCCTTTAAAACTCAACAGTCAGTCATATCTGAGTTCTGATTAGGCCAAGGTATAGAACAGGCTTGACCGGGCTAGGCTTGGTTATGCCTGAGTTAGACCATGTTTTGTTCAGGTTTGACCAGATTATGCCAGGATATATCCAAGTTAGAACAGGCAATATCAATGTTATGTCCATGATAAACCAGGATATGTCCAGGTTATGACCACGTTATAACCAGGCTAAATCCAGATTAGAACAGGTTTTATCCACGTTATGTCCATGGTAAACCAGGATATGTCCAGGTTATGACCATGGTGAACCATGACATGACCAGTTAGACCAGGATATATTCAGGTTATGACCAGGTTATAACCAGGCTAAGTCCAGGTTATAACAGGTTTTATCCATGTTATGTCCATGGTAAACCAGGATATGGGCAGGTTACGACCAGGTCATATCCCGGTCAGTGGATGAGTTTGACCTCCCTGACGGGGGTGTAGTTTCCTCGTGTTTGTGTGGCCGCCCGGTCCCGGGGTGGAGTTCTCCCCTGAGTCCGGCGATGCCGCACCAGGACAGGAAGTGGTCATTGTTGCTCGGGCGCCGTAGTGTCACACAGGAAAGACCAGCGGGGGCCCTGTTTTTTTTACATGAGGCCCCTCGGTGGGAGTGTGGGGTCAGGCTGCAGGGGCTGCACTAGCCCCCCAACCCCCCCACATAGCACCAGGACTGCACAGCCTTTTGGGGGTGGGGGCGGAGGGCCCCCAACAGGTTGAAAAATAAAATAAAATAAAGAAATGAAAAATAATCAGAAAAAAGTTTTGTTTATATGTAAATATAAATGCCAGTTCTGTAGCCGGTTGTGGCACAAAACTCCGGAAGCAGACATCACTGTGCCGTGCGCAGGAGAACATAAAAGGTTAAACACTTAAGGCGTGCGGCACCGCAGAAACTGACTGTGGGTTTTTTTCTGGAAAGATCTCTCTGAGTGTCGTTAGGCACACGATCACTGTGACAATGTCACTTCTCTTGACATGCATTCAATTTACGGCTGCAAATGAGGACACGCATTTCCCTCAGCTCCGCACGAGTCACCCAGGGTATCGTACGCCGGTAAAACTGTCAATCAGCCTCACTGCCGCCTCCGTTTGACAGTGGAGACCTCTGCTGGTCGACTAGGAGAAGTGCATCCTCACGCCTTATTTGGTACTGCTGCGCAAGCACATGGTACTTGAACGAGACTTGTTGTTCCGCATAGGTTCTTTTCGATCTTTTAATCTCTACTAAGACATCGATCTGAGTTCTGCAAGGTGGACCTTGAAACAAGAGGAGGCGGCACCCTTGAGAGTACTGAACTGAAGACCCATTCATTCACAGCTATTAATGAAGTAAAAAATAAAAATCAATTTCCCATGAAGATTTTTTTTCTACTTTGAAGGACTTCCTGCAGTCACTATGACAGTGTTTAGGGGGCAGTATAAAACTCCCTCGGAGGGGGCAGGGGGAGGGGGGGCTCCTAATACGATTCGATCTCTGTTCAATAACACCGTATCTTTGTCCGGATTTTTCAAAGGAAACTAATAGAGGAGAGTGGCTGATGATGTAATTTTCCTCTCTTTGGTCTCTGACGTTGAATATCAAGGGAACATTTAATTTAGGTATTAATAGACTCTTAAAGAAAGCACTGTTGAAAGCCCATCTCTGTAAAAAATACATATACTTATTATTATTAATAATAATAATAATAATAATAATAATAATAATAATAATAATAGAAAAAACATAAAGATATGAATAGGTTTATAATAATGGGTAATGTGGCTTCAAAAATGAGACCATAATGGGGAAAAACTGTTTGGCTGGCTATGTAAAAGATGGAGAGCAAGACTTGTTTTTGAGGACAGTTCTGGTTTACTTTAAAATTGCCATTGCGTGCTGCGTTGTTTAGTGTGCGACCAGCCAGGCAGGTAACCCCCGCTGAAAATCCCAGCCCTTATCATTTTGCAGTTAAATCAAATCTTTGTTTGTGGAGTGGTCAGGGGGGCGGGCAGTGTGTGATCTGACAGTGTCACATGACTCTCAGACCCCCGCTGATCTTCAGCTTAAGCCTTAGACCTGGGCCATTCTGCACCTAAACCACACCATCTCAGTGCGATGGAACAGCGTTTCCATGGGCGTTCTGTAAAGGTCAGGCTGCCCCCCCCCCCCCCCCCCCCAGCCTAATTACCCCTCTGAGTTGGGTAGAGAGGAACCTCCACAGGTTGATGATCTTTTAAGTTGACTGAAATCAGCTGAGCTTGCTTATCGATTTTTAGGCGCGGTTGTCCGGTGGACGGCTGCGTTTCCGTGGCCGGCGAACGCGCCTGAAAAGAAGCGAGCTTGCCCGCGCCGTTTAAAAAGCGAAGCCGAGGAGTCGTTAAAAGCGCGCTGTACAAATCGGAGTTTTGGGGGATGTCCGTTACCTAGGAAACGGACTCGGCGGCGCCGTGAGGCTCGGCCGGCTGCGCTGTAGCGTCGCTCCGTTGCGGTGCTGCTTGGGCTCGTTTCGCTGATGCCGCGAGTCGGCTGCCGCTCTTAAACGAAACGCGCGGTTTAGCACGGTTCTCAGCGAAGCTTCGCCGAATTACACCGCCGTAGCGATATTATATAATTTAATATTTGCTCGCTGACACTCTGTCTCTATATCAGGGGTGTTAAACTCAAGCGTCTGTGGCTTTTTGTGGTTTATTATCAGTCAGCGTCAAATTAAAGGGATAGTTCACCGTCTGTTTTTTTTATTTTTATTTTTTAGTTCAGAAAGTGAACTGTCCCTTTAAGGCCTTTGGAACAGTGTGTGCAGACTCATTAGCCAATCAGTGACTTACATGGTACTGAAGGAACACTGAAACACTGCAGACAATGTGGTCTTCCAGAGGTCTGTCACACCGCTGACCTCAGGAAGTCAGTTTCTCATAAAAATGTTTCTGAAATAGATTTCAGATTTTAGGCAGCACTGAGCTGGCCGGTAAGCGAGTTTACCAGACACACCACCAGAAAGTTCTCCATTTTTGAACCATCACCTCCAACTACACCTTCACCTAAATGAGAAAACGTAACGAGTTCAGTAAAGTAATTGACCGTGCCTCATTAGCAAAAAACTCGTCTTTAGTGGTTGGGCTGGACGTTAGCGGATGTGTTGTACAGACACAAGTGAGTCACTGACCGAGTTAATGGACATATTGCAGAAATGCAGTCAGCACAGACTCTGTTTTTAGCTCGCAGAAATGTGTTGCAGGAGCTGATTGTTCTCTTTTCCGGTCTGTGTACTCCAGGGACAACCAGTGCCATGTTTGTCTTTGCCTTTTTTAATGAAACTTCCCTACTTTCCGCAGTTACTAGGACGAGACAAAGGAAACGTTGACTCTTGCTTCTACTTTTTGCGATTACCTACTGTTTTATTAATCTGGAACCTTCTGTTCCTTGTTCTTTGGGGGGGAGGGTGGCGAGGCGAGGAGGGGAGGGGAGGGGGGTCGGGGGGTCGGGGGGGCACGATATACAACCCGCCCTGGATAGAGATGGATGAAAGCGCACCGGAGGGTTTGTCGGGGCAAAAAAACGTGGAGTGCGAGCGGGATCATAAAACCCGCACTCGCGCAGCCCAAACGCGGGGAAGAGCGAGCGAGAGAGCGATCGCGGAGCGGGCGAGCGAAACCGGAACCGCGGCTCGTCCCGGCCCGTCACCGCCGGGCCTTCAGAGGTTCTGACGGAGGTCTGGCTGTGATGCGCGTTCCTTCCGAAAGAAACGCGGCGACGATGCAGGGCGCCGTTCAAAACGGCCGGAGAGATCGCAGCGTGTCTCTGATGATGTCACAATAGCGGGCTTTGAGAGCCTCGGGGGGGGGGGGGGGGGGGGGTAGTGGTGGGGAGATAAACTCTGAGGCAAACACGGCTGGCCTTCTGAGCGTGTGCGAATACAGCGTCGGCCAATCAGCGCGTTCTGGAACGCCAAAGCCACAAACCTGCCCTTGGTATCAGACATCTTTGGACTTTTCTAGAAAAACCTGGGGCTGAGCTCAAGCTCTCTTACGCATACGTGTCAAGAAAAGATTTAAGACTATTAGCGTAAACTTTAATCTATTGTGCTGTTATCTCTGTCCCTTAAAACCAGCGGTGTTCTTTCACCTTGCGAAGTCTGTGATTGATTATGCGCTGCTCTGTAGATACTGTCTTAAAGCTCCTGTTTGTGGGGTGTATCCGTGAGAATGTGTACCCCCCCCCCCACCAATTCCAGTGTTCACCACTGTCACACAGGTAGTTTACCACTGTTGCACTGCAGGCCTTGGGTTGGATTTAAAGCAAATATAAAACTACATATGTAACAGGATCGTTCGTAAAGAATGTAAGCCGTTTAAGTTGCTCTGGATAAGAGCACCTGCTTAAATGCCTAAAATGCCTCTCTCTCCCTCTCTCCCTCCCTCCCTCCCTCTCTCTCTCTCTCTCTCTCTCCAGATCCCACGGACGCACTGAGGTTCTACGTCATCCACATGACAGAGGTAAGATGAAACTGAACTAATTTGGGGAGAGAATGACAAGCCATTTAGCCAAATTTTGGCTGGTATTTTACCTGTATCTTCTCAAGTATTATGCACAATTGATATAATAATAATAATAATAATAATGGATGTACGTATATATGGCCTTTCATGAATCTTGACTGAATTTCATGAATATGTTGCATGTCCTAATATGTACCACTTTTCAGAAGCACAATGTTCCGTCTCTGATGAAACTTAAAACTTTACCTTTCTTCGCGTTTCTTAAGTCCGCCCCCCCCCCCCCCCCCCCGACCGACCAAATCCACAGTGTCAGGTCCTGATGATTATGACTTTTACATCACAGCGCCGTAAAAACGCTTTCTTTTGAAATCACCGAAGTGGCCTAATTACGTCCTTATTATCCTTGCCTTTCTCGAACGTCAGACGGAGCCAGGGGGGACATCGATTGCCCGCCGAAAATAAAACTGAAAGTATTCTACTCGTCCAATTAGACGCACAGAAATAGCCCGATGACGCGCGCTCGGGAGAGACCGTACCTTCGGGTCCGGTCTTCCGCCGTTTGATTCGCTTTTAAATGTTTAACTGTGCCGCGGCTGACTGCCGACCGGGGCGCCCGCGATTTCGGCTCCCCGGCGTCTCGTGGGAACGGCAGGCGAGGACCGGGAGCGCCAGCCAGGGAGGGGGCGAGCGAATTTGCACAGGCTGTGACATCACCGCTTTAATTCACTCGCTTTCCCCTTTCCTCCTCCTCTGTAACATATTGCCCCGAGCGAAAGAAAAATGAACAGGCTGTGCAGCGGCAGCGCGCGAACAAGCGAGATTTTTAGGAGCGGTTACATCATGAAAATGCCCCCCAATTAATTGGAGCTTCTGGAAGGCATGAAAACAACGACAAAACAAGTTATCTAGAAAAATGTATTTCGAATATACAGACAATATACAGTATAGAAATGGTTGTGTATCACATTTATGTAGCCTAGTTTATCACGCGAAAAAATATCGTTTTGGTGACATGCTCCATTAACCGGTAACAACGATTTCAAATTCAGTTTAACACGTCATTTTTTATCAATGTGAGTACAAAAACTCAATTCAGTATTACAAGAATATGAACATGCATATTGTATTGCTGGTGATGTGGTAAATTCCCAATTTATGATTCTTTGAGTTCCTGGGTGCAGAGATGCCATATAAACGCAAGTCCTTCATTAGAACATCCCTTCATCCAGCACATGTACGAAATCCATCTTGTCCCGTCAGTCTCGCTGGACAGCTCGGCCTCTCATTACCAGTCCCCCAAGGTGTTGTTTATTTAGCAGCTATTGGCTTTCTCCCTACTGTTAAATTTATGGTCTGATTGATCGGGTGAGATTTGTGGGGTTGGGGGCGGGGGGACGGGGCGGGTTGTGTTGGGGGGGGGGGGGCGTGTGGGATCCATCCATCATCCCTTGGACTCTCAGCTGTGAAATCCAGATTGATTCCAGGCCTTGATCACAGCCTGGGTTGTTTTGTCATTTGATGGTCGCCGGAGTCACGTGATGTTTGACATCACGTCATTGTGACATCAACAGGGCGCCCTGCCACGCAGTCTTGTGCTGAGCTTTACTGTACTGGGTGCTGGGTATTAGTTGGATTAATTAAGTCTTTCAGTGTTCTGAGCCCTCTAATGTCTGTTCTGTGCCCTAAAGTCTGAGTTCTGTGCCCTAATGTCTATTCTGTGCCCTAATGTCTATTCTGGGTCCTAATGTCTATTCTGGGTCCTAATGTCTGTGTTCTGTGCCCTAAAGTGTATGTTCTGGGCCCTAATGTCTATTCTATGTCTATTCTATCCTAACGTCTGTGTTCAGTGTTCTGTGCTCTGCTCCCTGCTCTGTTCCCCGCTCGATGCGGTAGCACTGATGCCCAGGGCCAAAGCCTCTCCACAAATAGAAGACAATCGCATTTTCATGTGCTTCTGAGCGTAATTCACGTCAGAGTTCTGACCATCTGTCCGCCCGGATTGAAAGCTGGTAATGGAATTAGGTTTTTTGTTTTTTTTCTTTTCCCCTTGAGGGGGTCTGTGTGTCGCCGTGGAAGCAGCACAAGGCGGGAAAGAGGAAAGGCGGGGTTGGTCACCTGCTCTTTCCGCTTCCTGCGCATAGCTGCGCAGCTGAGGTCAGCTGGAGGGCAGGGCGAGGGAGACACGGCTTTACTGGGCGTGCTTATGAGTGCGCGTTAAAGGACATTTAGAGGTGTCACACGCCGGTATGACACCCCTGGGAGGGAGATGCGGCAGTTCCGGGAGTGGACCGTCGGTTGCCGCATGGAGAGAGAGAGAGAGAGAGAGAGAGAGAGAGAGAGAGAGAGAGAGAGAGAGAGAGAGAGAGAGAGAGAGAGAGAGAGAGAGAGAGAGAGAGAGAGAGAGAGAGAGAGAGAGAGAGAGAGAGAGAGAGAGAGAGAGAGAGAGAGAGAGAGAGAGAGAGAGAGCGCACCCGACACCAACCGGAAATTACATAAATCAGACACCTTCACCCTTCCTCCTCCCTTCCCTGGGTTCCAGGCAAAAACAGTAAACTAAAACAACAAACTGAAATAACAAAGACAAAAGAAAGCAAAACCGAGAGGCAGTCTTTCAGCTCACCGTTCGTAGCTGGCCCGCTTTTCAGCTGACCAGCTCCTCCAGCTTTTCAGCGGAGGTTTACTTTCGTTTTGTGTGCTCCGACGAACAAAAACTCCAAAACAAAGGCCCTCTCGGTGTGTGCTGCTGCTCTCGGCCCTCTCGGCGTGTGCTGCTGCTCTCGGCCCTCTGGGTGTGTGCTGCTGCTCTCGGCCCTCTCGGTGGGCTGCTGCTCTCGGCCCTGTACCGTGGAGAAGAACACTCCTTTAAGCACCTGGGCTGATTAACTAATGCAGCCCAGGTGCGTGTGCTCTCTCCGCCGGTAGGCATGACCAAAGCTAATTCGTTCCAACGGACCGAATGCTACGATAGCAGTATTAGCACGTTGACATATGACCCCTTATGAGTAGGATTGGGTGGAAAAACCCGGTACTCCTATGGCACCAGTTCTCGTACAGCCGGTACCTACTGGACCAAATCGCAATGCAGATTTCAGTGCCTCATTTCGGTGCCACACACCTTCACTAGCTAATGTTGTATTCTCTGTCGATTCAATCAGTGCATACTAGCAAGCGTTAGCAAGCTAACTAATGTTAAACTTGACCAAAAGCAAAGCGAAACAGAGTAAATTAAAAGTATAAAGTACAATTTGAACAATTTAATTAAATAATGAATTTGTTCAATTTCTTTGCCTTTAAAATTAAAAGGTCATTCTTTAATGTAATGGCTTGCTCTTATATTTTATGGAAGGCATCAATTCAGGCACCGTTTAGGCACTTGTGGTATTTTAAAGGTATCGTTTTAGAATCGGTATCTGCAAAATCTAAACGATACCCATCCCTAATTAATAGTCTGTCTGAAAGGGGCAACGGTAATTCACCTAAAAATAAAACTAAGTTATATTACCAAAGCTATGGAAATATATTAAAAAAGCTATATTTCCAAAGCTACGTTGAAACAATGTTTTAAAACAACATTGACACTGCACCACAGAGTACTGGTGTGCTTAGTTTGAGACTTAGTCCAGATATACACAATTGGCGTAGATTGGTAGGAAGTTGTCTTTGATGGAACCACGCACAATGTGGTCCGCGGATGTTCGTGTGTCTTGGAAAGAGACACTGCCGTTGAGTTTTTTTCGAATATAAATTTTTTGCTGTTTGAGCGCCACAAACGTTGGCTCCAATGATTCTGTAAAAGTGGCTTTAAGGGAACTTGGAGAAAAGGGACACTATGGTATGGATGGACTTCGTATGGCCGACTTACTCTTTGCTGAGTGTGGAGAGCTTGTCCTGACAGTGGATGGGTGCCCTGTAAGGACAAAAAAGTACTTTCGCTTCTTGCTAAATGTCCCCGTCAACATCGCTGGGAGAATATATTGATGATGCGGTGAAACATAGCCTATCATTTCTTGTCTTTGTCAGTGGAGTTTAGAGAAACAGCTTATACGACTTCAGACTGATTTTACATTTGTTAGTATACTAATTTTTTATTATCAATAATTCTTTTTGCATAAAAATTACTTGGGTATAATAGGATAAAAGGATAAAATATTGACCATTTCTCAGATAAGTAGCTTGTCATCATTGGTGTTGATCGTGTTGTTTGTGCAGCAGTGCACTGTGGGAAGGCTTCAGAGAAGTGCCTTGGCTCTAGGGCATTGTGGGTATGAACAATGGCCTTCCTTTGTCCCCTCAAGTTGTAACTCATAAGGAAAGGAAGAGACTGAATAAAGAATTAATAAAGCCATAACTCGAGAGGATGGGACGAGGATTAATAAATAAATAAAAATGAGCACGACTTTCAGTGAAGTTGCATCGCTAAGTGTCCGAGCACTCCGCGTCGGTTGTGCGCGGTTAACGTTGTGTAACGCTAACGTGCGAGGGGAGTCGCGGGCAGAGAGCTGGATCCCCGTGGCCTGGAAACCAGCTCGGCGCAGAGAGTGGGATGGAGGATTACATCACCCTCCTCTCCTCTCCTCTCCTCTCCTCTCCTCTCTGCTCCGCTCCGCTCCACTCCCTTCTGTGACTCCGCGCTCACGCGCGCCGCGACTCTCGCTGCCTCCCGAGCGCAGAAGCAGCCGTCGCGCGGGTCTCCAGCCGGAGGGAACGAGGAGGCGAGGTAAGGGGGGGGGGGGGGGGGGGGGGCGGCGTCCGTCGCGGCTTTTTGGGTAGGCGATCAACAGCATGTGTGATGGTCAAGAACCTGTCCATTCTCCCTTCACCGCCCCACCCCCCCCCCCCGTCAAAGGGGTAGAGGGTGCTCTGTTTTCGCCCCCCCCAGGTTCTCTTAAAAGAGTAAAAGGCAGAACTCGAGGCCAACTGGTGGGCAAAAACAGAACCGCCGTGCACAGCGGGTAACGGATCAAGGAGAACACGCCCACCAGAACAGAGTGGGCAGGCTTTGTCGGGGGTCTGCAAATTGGTTTAGGGGCGATGGGCTCCTTTTCGAAGCATTCGTTGTTTGTTTTTCTCATGAGCGGTGTCTATAGGACATGCGTGCCTCGGTCCTGTGCGTTGGCAGGCCCTTGACTCTTCACAGGATGGGTTTGGAGAGGGAGAGTTTGTCTGAATCATCTGCAGTGTAAAATACACTGAGGTTTTAAAAGGGGTGCAGAGGTGTGCCGACCCCCCAGCCCTTGCAGTACGCCCCCCCCTCCTAATTTGACGAGCCATACCTGCCTGTACCCTCCTCATGTCACGCTTCTGAAGCTAGTAACCGGAGATTTTGCTTTGTGTTTGGGTGGGAGACCTGGGGAAATACGTAGCTGGTGATGTGTGAGTCAGCAGGGGGCGCTTTTCCTACTGGATTAATTTTATGCTAAACGCATCAGCTGTGTGAGCACTATCAGGGCTCTGAACTACAGAATTTCTTGGTGCATTTATTAACAATAGAGTTGATTTTCTGAACGTGGTCTTGATATCGAATTGTCTCGATGAAACATAATTATGGCTGTGTGATGTCATTCTACGTTTGTGTCTGAATAGAAATAAAATCATTAGAGGAAATATCAAGACATGCTGCTTGTGCAGATTAGATGCTGCATGTTTTTGAAGCTTGGAACTCTTTGACCAAACGCCTTCGTTTTAGATCTGAAATACAGACCAAGGTCGAGTTTTCAGAGCGAGTGAAAATGAATTCTTAATTCCTCATTCTTTTGGAAGTTGGGCGCGGTTCTTCTCAGCTCCGACATTACCATGATGTCATGCGTCGCCAGCAAGGCTGAGAGAGCGCAGAGTGTTTCCCAATGAGCTCTTTGTCCGCAAACGACTTTAATTGCTTATTACATCACTTTGATGAGGAGTTGAGAATGAGACGTATAATATAACATCGCTCCTGTGCAGCGTGTCCAGGCAAATGCACTAGCCCTTGGTGCCCTTATACCGGTGGACTACAGAGCAAAAAAGAAACAGCGCACGTTTGGGAGGATGGGTGTGCTAGTCCTGTACCCTTCCAAACTGACAGGCGAAGTTGTGGTTTTTGGGACAAACCTAGGAATACCCTTGTATTACATTTACATTACTGCATCCGGAAGATTCTGTTATCCAGAGTGACTTATGCAGATAATATTCTTTAGATACGATCAGTGTACACAGCTGGATATTGTTCTTAAGCAGCTCAGGATAAGTACCCTGCTCAAGGGTACGACGGCGTCACCCCAACTGGGAATCGAACCCGCAGCCTTTGAGTAGGAAGCCCGGTTCCTCACCCATAATGCTGGACTTCAGTACCCCCCATAGAGCATTCCAAAATGTGCAAGACAAGGAAATATTTAGGGAGATGAAATTGCTTAAAAGAACGCAGTGTTCTGGAAAGGGATATGAACACCCCACTTCAGAACCGGTGACAGTGATACTGCACGTCCAGCCGTGGATGCAACGGTAACCCAAAAAAGGGGCAGGGAGTAGGTGAAATGAAGGATTATTCCCTGGGGGGCTTTGTCAGCAGTACGGTGACGGGTTTACGTTTTTACGACGCTCATCCGTAGCTCCTTGTCAGGCCGTCCACTTTGGGCCTAATTGCTCTAAGAGGTGTTTTACTGTGGTCCCTTGGCCATGGCGTGCTGAGACCCTGCCGAACAGAGATTCATCACACCTATCCCACAATGCCGTGGGGGGGGGTGGGGGGGGGGGGGGGGGGGGGAGATGGACTGTCTGCATCTGACAGAACCCGTAGATCTGCCCGTAATTGTCTGGGTGACTCGTGCTCAAGGGGGTGATCATTTCGTCAAGGGGTTGCACGACAGTGACTTGCGAAGCCTTCTTCTTCTGAAATATGGCGATATTCCAGGGGCTCTCAAGCGTGGCGGGTGGAAATCTTTTGTCAATTTTAAGGGTCTTCTGGGCTCTTGTTGTTGGGCGTGGTTGAGTGCTCCGGAAAGGGGGGGTGGGGGGGGGTGGCTTGATTGATCTTGCTTTTAGCATGGGATACGCAAATGAGCAAATTAAGGAAGTGGTTGCATTTATTACAACTCCACTGCCAATGCGGTGTTTTATGGAGTGGTTTCCGTGATGTGATTTCTGGAACTTTCCCTGATTATGATATAATGTGGCTTTACGGTAAGTGGCCCGAGACAGAGTGAGCATGGGGGGTGGAGGAGTTGGGAAGGAAGTGCCCACATAAGACTCCCCTAGAAATGATTTTCGAGTGTAGATAAGAGAGAGCGTGAGAGGCAGAGAGATGTGAAAGAACGCGAATGGGCCATCTTCTAATCCGCTGTCCCCTAAGGTTGTGGACTTCTGTGTTCAGATTTCAGCTCATTGTGAGGCTCTCCAGGTACGGCCGGGACTCCGAAGGAGCAGTATGAGTCTGTCAACGCTGTGCTAAAGCTGTGTTCATTGTGCGTTCATGAATGTTGTGTTGCATCCGGGATTATTGTGAGGCAATCAGTGTTCTCTTTAAGCTGTATTGTGAGGTCATGGATGTTGTGTCGAAAGTGTGAGTATTGTGAGGCAATCAATGTTCTGTTTAAGATGTATTGTGAGGTCATGGATGTTATGTTGAAGCTGTGAGTATTGTGAGGCAATCAATGTTCTGTTTAAGATGTACTATGAGTTCATGAATGTTGTGCTGAAGCTGTGAGTATTGTGAGGTAATCACCGTTGCGTTTACAGTAAGTATTGTGTGTTACAGAGTACTGTGATGCCAGTAATACTGAGATAATGAGAGCTGTGAGTGAGATGTGAGCTTGGTGCATGGTGAGGCGTGACTGGGCTGCGTGCTGCTCTGAGACCATACTGTTTCGGATCAGCCCACCAGGCTGGGACTTGTGGGACATATGGGGCGATCAGAGCGTTTGAGGAGACCGATGACTCACGCGGAGTCGTCCCATGCCGAATCAGATTCTTCACCGACCTCTTTTAAACTTCTTCTTTTAGACTCAAATTTCCTTTTACTGAAGTGCTAAAGTTCCACCGCTGCTCTAAGACACACTCTTGCATAAACTGTTTAGAAACTATTAAGGTCTGCGGTGTTCCAGAACTCTCTCTGATTGCGCTGTAATTGGCGGAGATACTCACTCTGAGCCACAGGGGTAAACTTAGAAGGTGTGTAATGACCGCTTGCTTGCAGTGCTGAACATTATCCTCATGGTTGCTCTCTCTCTCTCTCTCTCTCTCTCACACACACACACAAACACACACATTCACACACCTGGCTTTCTCACAAGAATATAAAATCCATATAAAATCTCCATTGAACTGTAAGGGTTGCATCCTGCATTTCATGCAGCAAAGAATAAGGAGGGGTACGTTGACCCTTTATGTAACTGCAGTGAATTGGGCTGCGTTGGATTGGATCTGCTGCCACGCAGAGCGACAGGGAACGCTCGCTGTCTCACGTCGTCTGTAGACGTGCGTCCGTGGAGGAGAGGGACATTCTTCGAGAGGCTGCGACGAGAGTACAGAACGTTGATCTTCCCCGGGGAGCAGCGGCTTGGCGGGGAGAGCCGCGATTGGCTGGTTCCCGCTGGCATCATGACGAGGGTGACAGGCTGGAGGTGACATGTGGCTCGCGCAAGTGGGAAGCAGGAGCCGCGCGCGGGTTTCAGTTGCCATGAGCACCGCCGGCGCCCGCAGGGGCTGCTGGGATACGGGTTCCAGCGTTCCAGAATGTCGCTGTGACTGCGGGTCGCGGTGTGCGGGGGGGAGGGGGGGGGGGCTCTGGCCTCCCGGAAGGGCGGGGCCGACCGGCGATTCGGCGGGGTCGCTTGTTCCAGATGCGCCCGATTCGCCGAAACCGCTCGGCCGGCGGCGAGCGTCGCGAGGCTGACTTACAGGGCCCTCGTGGGTCGGCGGTGATGTCATCGAGCACAGCGGCTCTTTGTTCACCGAGACGGGGCGGCGTGAGCCTGTCACAGGGGCCGCTTCGCTCCTTCCTCACTTCACCTCCCAACGCCAGAGAGAGAAAACGTTCATCAGCGAATCCGTTCATGCTGTTTTTCTGTTGCCTTTCCTTGTGTGACTGGACGGTTACTGGTCTATGATGGTGGAGCCGTATAGAGAGCACTCCGCTGCAGTGTCGTGTACAAATAATGTGTGTGTGTGTGTGTGTGTGTGTGTGTGTGTGTGTGTGTGTGTGTGTGCGCGTGTGCGTGTGTGCGTGTGTGTGTGTGTGAACGAGATGTTCGGAGCTCCATCTGGTCCTGAGGCTGTGCGTCTGTCCCCTCCCCAGCCACCTGTGGCAAAGCGGAGGGAGTGGGAGGTAGCGCTAGCGCCGCTAACGCTGACTGGGCTCCGTATTTACACACCCCGGCTAAAAAAAGCTCCCCCGCCCCAGTCGGCTCGGGAACGCTGCCCTCCTACGGCACTCTGGAACTGTCAGTGCCCCTGAGTTCTCCATCTGTAAATGCGTGTGTGTGTGTGTATGTGTGTGTGCATGTTTGTGCATGCGTACGTGTGTGTGTCTGTGTGTGTTTATGTGTGTGTGCATGTTTGTGCATGCGTCTGTGTGTGTTTATGTGTGTGTGTGTGTGTGTGTACGTACGTGTGTGTGTGTGTTTGTGCGTGTGTGTGTGCATGTTTGTGTATGTATGTGTGCGTATGTATCAATGCAAGGGGGCCACACTCTTCATGTGAGAGAGACATTTTACAGGCAGTGGTATGAAGCATCCAACAATTCCGTATTCCTCCAGACCCACAGTCCCTTCCTGTGGAGCTTCGGCCCCTGGACCACTTTGCCTGCCCTGTTGCATGCTGGGAACGACAGTTCTCTTCACACGGCTCCAACTATTCAACCATTCTCCGGTTTTCTTTTTTTTTTCCGTCAGAACTTTTATCACGTTGTGCAAAAAAAAAAAAAAGGGGGGGGTGGGGGGAGCAATGATAGCAGCACAATTCATACCCCACACCCTCAAAAATAAACTTGTTTTTATTTTTACAAACTCTGATGAATGACCTCGATGTTTACAAAAACATGGTGCCTTGTGATTCGGGTCTGGGAGATCAGCTGCGTTCACAGATTGCAGACAAACAATCCCAGTTTGTCCTCTGGGTCTGAGGCGGGGGCGGGGGCAGGGGGGCGGGCGGGGGGGGGGGGTGATATCTGCTTAAAGTCAGCCTCAGCAGACACCCCGTTCTCACACAGCGTCGCTGCCCTGCAAGACTCTCTCACGGACGAGGTGACGCTTCTTACATGAACCTGGATGTCTCACAGCCACGGGGGACTGTCGTTACACCCCTCCGGTTCCCAAAATCCCCCGTTTTAGTCCGCGGGCGTCGTCGCCGCGTCACACGGCACACCGCGTCCTCCTGAGACCCTGCGGCTCACTTCTGTCCCCTGTAGGGGACATGAGGACATGAGTCTCTGGTCTTAACCCTAAAGAGCCACATATTGCACTGTACTGAGACCTGCAGTGCATGAGACATTCAATAAAAATAGATCATATTTTGAACATATTTTGACTGCGACACGTTGCCGGAACACGTTTTTTTGCCGGATCTCTTGAGGACACGGCGCATGCGTACGTCTGAAGACGAACCGCTTCGTCTTTACGTCCTCTAATGTCGTGGGCTTCGC
>NC_049214.1:39209852-39299852 GCF_013347855.1 Anguilla anguilla | reverse complement strand
AATGTAATGATAAAGTTCAGTATTAACTAAGCTCTCCATTTCTGTGACTGTCTCTGAGTCTCTTTTGGAGTTGCTGTCGAACACCTGCCCTGTCCTCGGGTGGAGAGCTGTTTCCCGAATTTCGGCTTTGTTAGGTGCTGAGCAGAGCTGAGATTGTCTTGTTGGCTCCCCCCGGAGGTAGCAGGGTCAGTTACTGGATTGTCCTTGGTAAACCAGGAGAGAGCGGACTGTGATGAATGAAGATAGCTCCTCATTTGTTCAGCTGCGAGGTTTCGGGTTGAAAGGTTTCGCACGGAGGACATGTTGGCTGTTTTTTAGGGCCTACTGTGGCACTACTGATCCTGTGACTCGCTGTATTACTGTAATAATATACACACATACACACACACACACACACACTCAAACTCACACACACACACACACCCACACTCAAACAAACACACATTCCCACATTCACACACACACACACACACACCCACACTCAAACTCACATACACTCGCACACACACACACACACACACACACCCACACTCAAACTCACATACACTCGCACACACACACACACCCACACTCAAACTCACACACATTCACACAGTCACACACACACACACACACACGCACACACACACACACATATGCATGCACCCGCAACCGTATGAAAGCACACACGCACTCACACACATACACCAACACAAACACACACGCTCACTCGCGTAGTCTCATATATTGAGCGTTTTTGGTAAGTTTTCGCAGGCAGTTGAGTGGAAACAGCTGTGGCTACACAGAGTCTGGTACGGAAAACCCTGCGCGTCAGCTTTGCTCAGTCCCACTGAGTCCCGCCGCGCTTCATTCCGTGCAGTTATAATAGACGCATAATGAGCAGGAACCCCAGAAAACGGCAGCCCCACTTCTGAGAAACATGTTCCTCGAGGCCATTCAGAAGGTTTTGGACAAAAGGTCAGTCAAAGCTAGTCAATGTACAGGGTCGGCCATTTTAGCGTCATTAAATGCCAGCAGACTGGGATTTCAGTGCCTGTCTGACGAAGGTCCAGGTCATAGTTACCTTCTGACTCTCATCGGTCTCGGAAGCACCCATAGCAGCTTTTTGTGTATCGTGAACTTCTTGCATATTCTGTGCATACTATCCTCTTTCCATCACTTACAGGTTAATACTCATTTCGTATGTCCATAAAACCGAGGTTATGCTGGTGTAGTCTTCCCTTTATGGTATGTGTCTTTGACACAATAACGTTTACATCCTGGGGAGTGTTCTTGGTCTGTTAGATAGTTGAAAATGTTTTCTTTTTTTTCTTTATTTACAATTGAATGTATTCTTCAGTTATCCACTGAAGTGGTCTTCCATAGTCTACCAGGTCAATTGCTATTGCTGAGCACCAGTGCATTCTTGCTTCCTAACAATGTACCAGACAGTTGATTTTGACACACCCAATTTTCAGCCATGCCTCTGATTGATTTACTCTGATTATTCAGCCTTGTAATGGCTTGCTTTACTGGCATTGACACTTATTTGGTCCTCATGTTGAGAGACAACAGCAATAGAATCAACTGTTGACGTTTTATCAGTTTTCCTAGGTGAGCATTAGCCGGTAGTAGTTTTCAGTAAAATGTCCTGAAGTGTAAATGTTTTGTATACGTAGTTCTCTGAACAAGTGGGCTTATCCAGAGTGGGCGGGGCTAGGGACAAGACCCCTGCCCTCTGTCATCTTGGAATCGGGATGCAAATGTGGACCGAAACCAAAGCCTTTTCCTCAGCTCATAGATTTTCCCAGACAAATTAGCCAATGGCTGATGATAATCAAGCTCAATTCTCTCAGCCAGTCGGCCGATGGCTAACGAGGAAAGGCATTTTTGTCCACTGATGATGCCCTTTGGCAAGCACATAATAGCCATGATGGTGTTGAATGGGTCTGGAGGTAATTGCGACGGTTTGTGTAGCGTAGCGTGAGCTTCGATTAGCCATCGCCTTAATGCCTCTTGTTAATTAAATGGGTATTGTAAAGGAGTTAGCGCCAACTGGATTATAATCAGCCCAATTAGTCATTCATCATTCGCATTGAGCCCTGGTTAAATTTCGTTTTTTTGCGGGATGCCTGCTCATTCTGCGGACTCTTTCTCGGAGGCAGTGGGGCTGGAAGGAGCCATCCATCCAAAGGCACTTGGGGAAACCTTCGACCCTGCTAACACAAAACGTTCTCACAATGTTGCTACCATGCGATAGCTACGTTAGAACATCGACACAACATTTCAGAGGCATTGTGAGAACGTTTTGTGTCAGCTGGGAAGTGTGGAGAAGGTGCTCAGAGGATCGAAACCTGTTTACACACACTCTACCCCTCTGTTTGAGGCCCCTCTGTTTGAGGCTCTGTTTGAGGCCCCTCTGTTTGAGGCCTTTCTGTTTGAGACCCCTCTGTTGGAGCCCTGTTTGTGGCCCCTCTGTTTGAGGCTCTGTTTGAGGCCTTTCTGTTTGAGACCCCTCTGTTGGAGCCCTGTTTGAGGCCCCTCTGTTTGAGACTCTGTTTGAGGCCTTTCTGTTTGAGGCCCCTCTGTTTGAGCCCTGTTTGTGGCCCCTCTGTTTGAGGCTCTGTTTGAGGCCTTTCTGTTTGAGCCCTGTTTGAGGCCCCCATGCTATTCCGCATCCTCGGAACAAGCAGGAGTTTGATCAGTGCTGACAGACTGAGTGCTTTCTTATCTCTCGAGTGCGTTCCCTGATAGCCGACGGCTCGCTGTTAGTTACAGGGGCTTGTTTATTGGTGGAACCGCCCCCAGCTGCTCATCCGCTACAGCACGCTGGCGCCTCGACTCCTCACGGTAACCTGGGTACGCGTGTCTGAGAGGGACATGAGAACCTGCTGCTTGGACTCTGTTCTGCCTGCCCCCCCCCCCATCTCAACCGTGTGAGCTGTCCTATGCCTGCAGGAGTGGGGGGGGGTGGTGGTGGGGGGCTGAAGTGCTTTTGGCCTGTCTGTCCCGTCCGGAACGCCCCCCTCCCCTACCCCCCTGCTAGCGCTAGCACGTCACGCGTCAGCGTTACCGTCCCGTGGCCTTCTATCTGGGGTTCGACGCGCCATTAAAACGCTCCCCCTCGTCCGGAGGGCGTCGGACGGGCGGCGAGAAAAGACGCGTGACGCACGGAGGCTAACGCCCGCGCGGTCGGGCCGGGTCGGTCCGGGTCGGTCCGGGTCGGTCCGGGTCGTGAGCGGGAGATTAAAAACAGCGTCTGGAGCCCCCGCAGCTTCAACCCGTGATATGTGTTGTGCTAGCGGCTCTTGTTTTTACCGCGTGATTAAAATCCGCTCGGGTCCCCTCGGGAAAGCTCCTGGAACATCATAAAGGGAGGAGGCCGGGGGCCGCGAACCTCCCCCCTCAGTCGTTAGTGCCGGTCACAGCTGGAGCGCTAACCTTATCTGCAGCTTCTCTGCGCTGCTCTGTCTCTCGCTCCAGGAAGCTCTGGTTCGTCTCGGGGGGGCCTGATGCCTCAGGCCTGGTGTACAGAATCGGGGGGAGGGGGGCGGTGTTTCTGTGTGCAGTGTAGGTTTAATTAAGGGAGCCCTCCCACCTCAAAACCTACATGGTTATTGTGCAGTGTCCCCTATGGCTGCTTCCTCATTATTCAAACGATTCCTGAGTTAATGAATCCTGAGTGAATGACTCCTAAGTGAATGGATCCAGAGTTAATGAATACTGAGTGAATGACTCCTAAGTGAATGAATCCTGAGTTGTTCAATGTGAACATGATGCGTTTTGAATTTGGTGGGGTGAGGTTTTGGGTCCGTACATCGATTAAAAATGAGAAACTGCAGTAGAAACGATGCTGATTCACAGTGGTGAAGGTGACAGGTGACCGGTATCAGCTACGCGAAGAGGTTCTGGTTATACCATCCTGGTTACTAGCCTGTCTTTTGTAATTTGCTTCCCCTTTCTGTTGGCACCTTTCCAGGCCAGTGATGGGGGTTGTGTTTTAGGTCATTACACCCAACCCCCCCTGCACCCCCCCGATGCCTCTTTGATTTCCACTCCGCAGCGCGGCGCGCCAGATTGGAGAGGGTGTGAATCCCTCTGGATCGCGGCTCCTCTCTCACGCCCACACGGTGCCACAGACAGGCTCTTGTTTGGCTTTCTGCCCCTGTGACAGAGGGCGAGAGAAGGCGGAGGGGGTAGATGGAGAGAGGGAGCAGAGCAGAGCTTACAGGCTTAAAATTGGCGAGCGTGCAGGTGTTCGCATTTTAATCTCTCTCAGGGCAGAATTAAAACTTGAAAAGGAAATTAAATAAAGCCTAGCCTTGGGAGAGATTATGGAGGTATTATAATGACACTTTATAAGCCAAAGTTCACCAAAAAAATTAAAAATAAAAATTTTGTGCGAGATTCTCTCTCTCAGCTGAACTTAAGTAGTGCTGCTCGCTAACTCTTTAGCATTAGGCTTAGCTGTACAGTGGTGCTGCTGGCTAACTCTTTAGTGTTAGCTTAGCTGTACAGTAGTGCTGCTCGCTAACTCTTTAGTGTTAGCTTAGCTGTACAGTAGTGCTGCTCGCTAACTCTTTAGCCTCAGGCTTAGCTGTATAGTGGTGCTGCTTGCTAACCCTTTAGCCTCAGGCTTAGCTGTATAGTGGTGCTGCTTGCTAACCCTTTAGCCTCAGGCTTAGCTGTATAGTGGTGCTGCTTGCTAACCCTTTAGCCTCAGGCTTAGCTGTATAGTGGTGCTGCTTGCTAACCCTTTAGCCTCAGGCTTAGCTGTATAGTGGTGCTGCTTGCTAACCCTTTAGCATCAGACTAAGCTGTACAGTAGTACTGCTCGCTAACTCTTTAGCCCCAGGCTTAGCTGTACTCTTCCTGTCCACTCCAGGTCCACGTTACCAAAGCACATGAAGTTCAGTGTCAGCAATGCTGCCCGCGCAGAACATGGTTCATGTGCTGAATCTATTTAGCATTTTTGGGTTTTTTTATAAGCAGAAAGAAAGAGTTTAGTTTGGAGGCCCTATTTTGGGCATTTTCGCCACAATATGGCCTTGGTGTGTCATCGGCCGCTTAGTCACAAGTGGAAGAGGAAAAAGGAGGCGCCCATCACGGGGAGAGCCGGCTTGGCGGAGCGACCGACGGCCCATCGCCCCCCGCTACCACCCCCCCCCCCCCCCCGAGGAACCGCGTGACTTTTGAGAGGCGGGACACAAAAAAAAAAAGAAAAGAATCTGCGATTTTCAGGAGAATCGATTACCTTAATTACCTCAGAAGCACCCCGATAGATCAGTCGAACCGCTGCGTGCGCCCTGACGTGAGAATTCATCACGTTTTATGGATCGATACCCCCCGGGCCGGCTTCGAAAGTTTAACGGTGTCTCTTTGATGCATGTTGTTTTTGCTCCGGCTTCCCTTGGACGTAATAAAAGCGTAAAGCGCTTTCATGACGGGGAGGCCGCTCGTGCACGGAAAACAGGTTAAGTCTCGTTTCCTTTTTAAATTATTGATAGCCTCTGTTGCAGAAACATGGATTGTTTTAGAGGGGGGGGTCTCGTTGGTGCCGGTGTTGATGGGGGGAGGCGGGGCGAGGGTTAAAAAAGCTTCCATTGCGAAGTTATTGGAGCACACTTCGTCACAGCTGTGACATTTAAAATGTGGCCCATTTTGGGTTGTGTGGAGAAGAGAAGAAAAAAACACTCAAACAGCAGCAAAAAAAAAGAAAATAAAAACCCCCAGTGGGAAGAAATATCAATGAATGGACCTCATTCACAAAGCTTTTCCTAAATTATTCTTACTTTTGTTCCTCAAAATGCTCCTACAAAAAACCAATGACGGATTCATTACTTATGGGTAGACCTTCGTTTTTGTGTATGTACCAGGTGTATGAGATGATGAATGCTGACTTTGTGAATTTTACGCGCAGTCCTGTTCATGTGATTAGCATAAGGAAACAGCCATGAACAAATACAGGTAAGAAAAAAAAAACTGCCGAAATGTTCTTGGAAACGTTCTTACACAGTTTATGATCGAATGTGATCGTACGCATGTTTCCTGAATGAGGTCCAAAATGAGCAATCCAGTTGCAGAGGGGTAGCCCCATCCTACGCGGGTGAGGCTGGGGTTGAGCCCCATCCTACGCGGGTGAGCCTGGGGTTGAGCCCCATCCTACGCGGGTGAGCCTGGGGTTGAGCCCCATCCTACGCGGTTCTGCCTGGGGTTGTTTTCAAAGGTCCCTTCGGCTGCCCCACCAAAACACACGACTCATAAAACGGCTTTGTGGTCTAGCCTTCCCGTCAGCGTTGGAGGTGGACCACCTGACCGAGATGTACGCTTGCTCTCAATGGACGTTCATACCCTGCCGTTGCCGCTGGCGACCGGTGGCTTAACTGGTCATTGATTTTTTTGATGTCAGGAGGAGCTACGGAGTAATCCAGCTTAGATAGCGATTGAATCATGTTCTGCTGAGAGAGGAGTAGAGCCAGCAACCGGGGCGAGCTTGTGCTTCCCTGTGATGAATCGATGTTTATTGAGAGCCCATCTGAAGGTCAATGGTGTTTGAACCGTGAACACGAAGAGGCGCCTAGCCTCTCTGTCATTCTGTCGATCCTCGCCGCAGGGATCAGACAGAGTAAGCACGGCGGCAGTGGCGGGTTGGAGCTTTCTCGACCGTCCCGGGGAGCCGACAGGAAGTGCCTTGAGGTGGGCTTCGATGACCCCTCTCTGCGCGCAGGGCGCTAAAAATAAGCCCCCTCTTAAGATTCCCGTCACTGGCCAATGGAGAGTCCCGGTTCCAAGGCGACGCCTCCCGGGCAGCCAATCGGCGACGTCCAGGCAGAAGCTCACAACCGACGTGTCCAAGACACGACGCTCTCTTGCGCGGGGGAGAGAGCGGGATCGAACGGAAGCGTTGGATAAATAGCTTTCCATCACCGCTGGATGCTTCTCTGAAGCGTCGGAGTGAATTCGTGTTTGGGTGGGGGGGGGTTTGGGGGGGGTTTGGGGGGGTTGTTGACGTACGGCTCCAGTGTGTCCCGCGGGGGAAGGAGGTCGATCGGGCAGGAAACAAGGGGCGCTATTCATTTAGCGCGCAGGAACACGCGCCTTTGCGTACGAGGGTACGTCACGGTGGGAAATTGACCCGCGCTGGCGAATTTTAATCTGTGGCTGGTATGCAGGTTCGTCTGCCCTACCGGCCACTTTGACAGGTAACCGCCCATCACATGGAGGTCATGTTCTATTCTACATATCCGTCTGATAAAACGGTGAAATCGGATGGTGAATTTTGGGATGCCACTGCGGCCAGTCGACGAAAAAGTTAGTTTCCCGCCCTGGTGTGCTGTGTGTGTGTCTACCTGTGTCGGTGTGTGCTCTCGCAGGTCGTTCCTTAAACGTTGTTCCGTTGTTCTAGTAACAGACAAACCTGCAGGTGCCGCGACGCTGATATAAAAAAAGAAGCAAGAAATGCGTTTTAAATAGACGTCTAATGGAATTCATTTCCGATGATAATGCGCTGACGTGCAGCTGTTTATGAGAGTTCAGACGAGGCGTGACTGCGCCCAGGGGACGAGCTGATTGGTTCGTTTCAGCTCTGCTCGAAGGACCAATCGCCGGAGTGCTGTAGAGCTGACAGTCCTGGTTAAGCTGAAAATGACCTGAATTAAACGACTTCGTCAGCAGAGCCCCCAACAGCCATGGCGTCGGCCGGGGACTCGTTTATGTTTTTTCATTAGCGTGTTCTCTGTGACCTTGAATGCCCGCTTACTGCTGCGGACGCAGCTGAGCGCAGACGCCGCTCCCTGTGAACGCGCTCTTATCGCAGCTGAACGCAGGCGCTGCTGTGAACGCACTCTTATCGCAGCTGAACGCAGACGCTGGTCCCTGTGAACGCGCTCTTATTGCAGCTGAACGCAGACGCCACTCCCTGTGAACACACTCTTATCGCAGCTGAACGCAGATGCTGCTCTCTGTGAACGCGCTCTTATCGCAGCTGAACGCAGACGCCGCTCCCTGTGAATGCGCTCTTATCCCAGCTGAACGCAGACGCCGCTCCCTGTGAACGCGCTCTTATCGCAGCTGAACGCAGACGCCGCTCCCTGTGAATACGCTCTTATCGCAGCTGAACGCAGGCGCTGCTGTGAACGCGCTCTTATCGCAGCTGAACGCAGACGCTGGTCCCTGTGAACGCGCTCTTATTGCAGCTGAACGCAGACGCCACTCCCTGTGAACACACTCTTATCGCAGCTGAACGCAGATGCTGCTCTCTGTGAACACGCTCTTATCGCAGCTGAACGCAGACGCCGGTCCCTGTGAACGCGCTCTTATCGCAGCTGAACGCAGACGCCGCCCCCTGTGAAAATCCACTCAGCGGGTGACTGCGTTCATCAGCTCTCACACAAGACCCCCCCCCCCCCCCCCCCATCGCACACCGTTTTCTACTACTCCAGGAGGTGGGAAGGGAGAGACAGTTCGTCGGCAGAAAAAAAAAAAGGAGAAGTAACTTATCCTGAATGATTTCCTGTGTGGTGAATGGCTTTCTGTTTCTTCCGTTTTTAAGAAAAATTTGTGGTTTTGTCTGGTCTAAAAATAACATGGGGTGGAGATGACGTTCGGATCATCGTGCACATGTCCCATGCTGCACCCCCCTCCCCCCCCCCCCACCCAACTTCGTCTGTCACACGCCAGCGCACGCTTTATAACCCCAAAGGGGCGGGGCTACTGCCTATACAGGAGCGAGGGCGAGAGAGAGAGAGAGAGACAGAGAGAGGGAGGAGAGCGGAGAGGGAGGAGAGCGGGGGACTTCCGTACAGCGCTACAGAGACTGAAATCCGCTCTTCCCGCTCAGCGACCTCGCGCGAAACCTCGTCTGCGTCTTCTCCCCCCCTCCGCACACAAAGCTGCGCGGACTGGCAGCCTACCGTCCGGATGCCCGTGTCCAAGGTACAGCAGGTGTGTGTGTGTGTGTGTGTGTGTGTGTGTGTCTGTGTGTGTGTGTCTGTGTGTGTGTGGGTATGTGTGTCTGTGTGCGTGTGTGTGGCTCTGTGTGTGTGTGTGTGGCTCTGTGTGTGTGTGTGTGGCTGTGTGTCTGTGTCTGTGTGTGTGTGTGGCTCTGTGTGTGTGTGTGTGTGTGTGTGTGGCTTGTTATGGTCTACTCAGTAGCACAGGTAAAAATGATCAAATGGATAGTGTTTAGGTGAAAGTTTGGGAGTGTGTGTTCTTGGTGCATCCGAGCGTCTCCTCTCCTGGAGCCGGTAAGACTGTTATTCAGTGTGCTGGGAGTCGCAGAGGAGAGGTGCTGCACTCCTGCTGGGCGTTTAGAGATGCTACCCGTAGCGCTTTTCTGTTGGGGTGTTAATGGAGACTAACATCGTTACGGCGCTTCTGCAATTCAGCTCGCGTCGCTTTGTAATTTATCTCGATGTTAATTAGTGAGTTTTTTTCCCCCCCAGTCCTTATCTTTCAAATTCTGAATACACCCTTGACAAAAAAAATATCTCTCTTCATTTAACAGATTGGTTTGTTCTGTCGCGCTTTTATTTCGGGATTACGTTCTATTTTGAGAGCGATTCTGCTCTGATTAAGCAGAATGAGTAAATTGCGACATTCGTGGCGGAACTCGCGGCAGTTGTCATGATGCTGTACCCCGTCTGTCCGGGCTCTTTTAGCCTCGCTGATTTCCCGACGCTTCGCGCGCGCGAACGAAGCTCCGCGGTTCATCCGTCTTCCAGACCCACGGCCTGGGGTGTCGGCGTGAGTGCTGACAGAGACGCAGTTTTGTGAGTGAGCGTGGGGAGACTTACCAGAAGCACTTAAAACCTACTTGGCTCTGTCTGACGAAGACAGAGTCCCACATTAGGTCACTGGACGCTAGAGCATTAGGGGATGTAGTCAGGAACTCGGAACAACACAAAGCACTAGAACTTAGAGGATGTAGAACATTGGAACATTGGGCCTCATTCACAAATGCGTTCGATCACATTTGATCGTTAACCGCGTGTAAAAACATTTCAAAGAACATTTCGGCGTTCATTATTTTTTTCTTATCTGGATTTGTTTGTGGCTGTTTCCTTTTGCTAATCACATGAACAGGATTGCGCATAAAATTTAGAAACCTTCAGAATTCATCATCTCATACACCTGGGATATGTATTAAAACAAAGGTCTGCACACGTCATGAATCCCATATTGTTTTTTTTTCATAGGAACATTTTAAAGAACAAAAGCGAGAATAATTTAAGAAAAGTTTTTGTGAATGAGGCCCCATTGTGTTTGTAAGAATCCATGGTCATCCAGCTGTGAGAGAATGGAGAATTCTGGGAGATGTAGTTAGCTAATGAGGAACGTGCCCGAGTTAGACAGCTCCGATATGCTGTGCTTCTGTTTTTAGATGCGACTGGAGGAAGCGCCTCGCTAGAAACTCGTTCGCTCGCTCGTTCTAAAACTCTCTTCCTCATTCCTACTCTTGTTCATTCGGTCACTCGTCCATTCTTTCACTCACTCACTCACTCCGTAATCCAATCAGGGTCTCCTTGCCTCAATGGCGTTTTTGACAACAGTGCTTATATGGACCGTCGGTGTAGTCACACCGACAGGAAGAAACGCTTGGTAGAAACTCACTCTTTCACACCCTCATTTTCGAACTCTCTTGCTCAAACACCTCAGTCTCCGATGCTCACGCATTCGTTCTTTCACTCGCTCACTCACTCCCTCATCAGATAATGGCGTTTTTGCCGGCAGCGGGGACCAGCGGTGTCGTCAGAGCCGCCAGACCACCGCTGGGTCCCAGAAACCCCGCATGCGACGGACTCGCAGCTGAAATAAAGGGTCTTCTCAGCGCAGCACATCTGGATAGCCCTGCGCTGCTGCCTGTGCTGGTGATAAGTCAGCCGCAGGGAGGCTTGTGTGTGACCTCCTTACAAGGCCAAGTGTAAACAAAGGAGACAGGCTCGCTGCGGGGTGGGGGGGGGGTGATCGAGGGGGGGGGGGGGGGTTAATGGCCGCTTGTCCTCCGGAAGGTGCAGAGCGTGTAGATTATTAATGTTCTGTCCAGGGTGGAGTGAAGTGGACTGTGATGGCTCACACACACACACACACGCACACGCAGACATGCAAACACTAACACGCACACACACACGCGCGCGCACCACATACACACACACACCACATACACACACTCTCTCTCTCTCTCTCTCTCTCTCTCTCTCTAACACACACACGGCTCATTGGTGTTTTGATTAGTTTTGATTACTGTTCAGAAGGGGCTTGTTTCTGTTTTTATTCTGTGATTTTATATGTTTCTGTTTTTATTCTGTGATTTGTTCTTACTCTGTGATTTTACCTGCCCGTACAGCACTTTGGTCAACTTGGGTTGTATTTATAAATAAATCTGATTTGATTTGATTTGTGTAGTGGTTCAGGACTAAAACTCTGCATGTATATAAAACCGTTCGCTGTTCACCCTTGTTCTTCAAATACTTCAAATTCAAATCCTTTCTTTCTACTTTACTTAATCCTCACTCTTTCTCTTCCTGTTACATCAGGAGAGTTCTGGTTTTTGCCCTTTTATAAAATTTTATTCTCGTCAGTTGATTGGTGTTGCGTGGCGTGTATTTTCTGGAATTTTCTATTTAACTTTTACAGTCAGGAGGATTCAATTCCATACATGGCAAACTTATCCTCCCCTTGTCTGACTGCCTGTACCGTCGGCACATTAGTCTGTGAGTTGTGACGGATCCTTTGCATCCCTCTCCCTGCGGGGGGGGGGGGGAGGAGGGGGGGGAGATTAAACTCTATGTAGCGATCGCCTCAAGGCTGGTTTCACACAGTCTCCAATGAGTCACAGTGTGTCATGAAATCCTGTTTTATTATAGACTAGCGAAGTGTAGCGCGTTCGCCTGTGGACTGCACAGGTGCGCCTGGCTTGTGGGTAGTGCGCAGGTACACGGGGTGCGAACGCGGGGTAAGTCCGCGGGGTGCACCAGTGCGTAGGCAGCCGTGTGTGTGCGTGTGTGTGTGTGTGTGTGTGGGAGAGGCAGAGAGGCTGTGAGCGTGTGCAGTGGTGACCATTTTGTCTGAGGGAGACAGAAGGCGAGCTCTGTGGCGGTAAGCGGTGATTCACGGCGCTCGTAACTTTTGCGAGATGCACCTGTTTCCTTTCGGCGCGTCCGCTCTCAAACCGCGTCAATCAGCCGCCAATCACGGCTTTCCCAGGCGCTGCTCTGATGAGCGCTCTCAGGTGTGAAGGAGAAGCAGGAGCTCCTTAAGTCCTGCTGTGGGATTTGTCCTTAAGTCCTGCTGTGGGATTTGTCCTTAAATCCTGCTGTGGGATTTGTCCTTAAATCCTGCTGTGGGATTTGTCCTTAAATCCTGCTGTGGGATTTGTCCTTAAATCCTGCTGTGGGATTTGTCCTTAAATCCTGTTGCGTGATTTTCCTTAAATCCTGTCGCGTGATTTGTCCTTAAATCCTGCCGCGTGATTCGTCCTTTAAAACTGCCACGTGATTCGTCCTTAAATCCTGCCGCGTGATTCGCTAGAGCTGCATCTGCCACCCTTGCGATTCGCAGCATCTGTGCGATGGTAGATTTTAGCAGCTCACTAACATGGCGTCCCAGCAGCAGAAGCCTCAGCAATCAGAAGATCATAATTTAGGAATGTGAACATGTTTGATGGGGGGGTGTTTGGGGGAAGTTTGGTCCATTTTTCCTGATGTCATGCTGGTCTTGAGGAACCCAGGGGGTTCTGCCTCTACTAAACGACCTGGCAAGTTGTTCCACATGCTAACAACTCCACGTGATACATTAATAAATAACTCATTCCTGATTCGTGTGGGACTGTAGCTACTTTTCACTAATTCACTGCTGCCCGCCTGTACTTAACATATAACTTAACATAAAATATTACCTCACATTACATAACACTATATTCATATAGCAGATGCTTTTACACAGAGTGACATGTAATGAGACAATATGTAGCCTTGTAGTTTTCTTTGATAATCCCTTTCAGAAATGTGAACTTCAATCAAATGTCTCCTAGGTTTTTTTGGGGTTAGCAACTGACACGTCCTGTTGAAAAGACTTGTTTGGAGGACAGTGATTTCTCCATTTTTCTCTGGATCGAATCTGTAGCTGGGAGTCTTTCCAAGTGATGGACGATCAACCATAGATGTATTCTGAATGATGGATGATCAATCATAGATGTATTCTGAATGATGGATGATCAACCATAGATGTATTCTGAATGATGGATGATCAACCATAGATGTATTCTGAATGATGGATGATCAACCATGGAGTTTGCCAGAGAGAGAGTGGGAAGGCCTCAGTTGGTAGACTAACCCTCACCGTAGAGCTCACCAGTGCAGTATAGTGGCGCGGTATCCACGGTGACCTGGCTGGTTTGCTGCCGTGGTTTGTGGTTCGGCAGACTTTGCCAGAATGTCAGACTCACGCGTGTGCCAGAGTTCCCCCCCCCCCCCCCCCCCCCCCCCCCCGGCCTGCCGCAGGACTGCTCGGCTCTGGGACGAGGAGGAGGATGAGGAGGAGGAGGAGGAGGGGAGAGAGAGAATAAAAGCAATAATGTCTCGTCCGTCCAGTGTTCTGTGCCTTTCACATAGAGCATTTAATGGACAAGACATTCTTGCTTTTAAAACAGAGATGGCTCTGTTTTGGAAAATCCCCACAATCCCATGCTACAGTGATGTCACTCTTGGGACATCTCTTGGAAATTCCATACATTGCACTGTGCGCTGTGTCCCTGTGTCTCTATGGCACGGAATGAGAGGCGTGGAACGCACAGTTGCACTCTAATGGATTCAGGAATCCTTTAGCATTATCAGTTAGTCGCAGTTAGATTTCATTTTGGCTATTGGGTTGTGGCGTCATGGCGAGAACGTTCCGCAAATAGTCTCGCACCAAAAGATTCTGTCGCGGTCAGAGAACAGTATTCCGTGCTCGTTTGCCAGACACATTATGTGCCTGTTACCTGACTGGCGTGTGTGTGTCCGTGTTCGTGCGCGTGTAGCTCAGTGTATTTCTGGGGGAAGACAGAGGGAGTGAGGAAAGAAACGGTAAATTGCCTGAGAGAGAGAGAGAGAGAGAGAGAGAGAGAAAGGGAGGGAGGAGGAATGACTGCGCTGTAAGAGAGATACGCGGGGAGTGACGGAGCGATAGAGAGAGAGGGGGACAGGTGGACAGGTCGAGCGAGCTCGTTATCCGTGTCACGGTAATTGCCGTTCCGGAACTCCTTTCGGTCAGACCGTTTCCCGTCCGTCTCTTATCGCTGCCCGCCCGGCCCGTTGCCCACGGTTACGGATCGATGCGAAACTGCGGTTGGGGCCCCTGTCACCCTGTTGTCGTTGTCGCTCGTGGCTGTGTGGCACACATCAGTGTCCCTCTGGTCTGTTTACCGTGTAGAAAGCATTAATGATTAAAATCCTCCACCGATGCCCCATTCACAGTGCAGTTAGCGCTAATGATTTATGTCCTCCATGCTAATGATTTGTGTCCTCCATCGATGCTCCATTCACCATAGAGTGCGCGCTAATGATCAATATCCTCCATTGATGCTCCATTCACCATAGAGTGCGCGCTATTTATTAATGTCCTCCATTAATGCTCCATTCACCATAGAGTGAGCGCTGATTATTAATATCCTCCATTGATGCTCCATTCACCATAGAGTGAGAAGTAATGATTAATCTCTACTGTCAATGCCCCTAATGCAAGCATTCCTTTTTAGATTCACAATCAATTTTAATTTGTTTTAGTGACTGGTGAACATTTGATTGTGTTCATATGTCCAAAAACATAATACTTGTTCCAAGTGTCCCTGGTAAAACACTGACACTTACAGGCTCGACGTTTGCAGTCGAGTCTCAGATAGATGGAACTGCGCCCGGTTTTAGTACTTGGAGCCAAATCCAGTGTCGTATTCCATTTCATTAAGAAAATTGCTTGTGGAGAAATGCCCTGAGCAAACAAGCACTTTTTTTTTTTTTTTGCTGAGCTCAGATTTTGGACCGCTGGATCCGTAGGTCAGTGTAAAGATTTGTTTTTAAATTTACTCTGTTAAACTGAACAGCTGACGCCCTGCTTTGTGGCCATTGCAAGTGGGCGGTCCTCACTGGCAGAGGAGCTGGGATATTAAATTAGCAGGTGAATGATGATTGGTTGACTCAAGCAAAGGCAGTTTTCAACGCAGAACAGCCCTGTTGTTCAGATTTGCTCAATTCAAGAGGGAAATTACTTAAATGTCTCTAAAATGCTTCTTAACAAGCAAATTCACAAATCTCACAATGTCACACTGCCACAACAGAGTCTGCAACCCATGCAAGACATTTAACTGTGTGAATGAATGAATGAATCATTGCATTTGTATAGCACTTTTCCAGAGTGCGTTGCAGTGATGTGTGGGAACTCACCTCACCCACCACCAATGTGTAGCACCCACCTGGGTGATGCACGGCAGCCATTTTGCGCCAGAACGCTCACCGCACATTAGCTAAGGTTGGAGAGGGAGCAAACATTTTTTTTTATAGCCAGTTAAATCAGAGGATGATTAGTGGTTGGGAATTTAGCCAGGACACCAGGGGGCCCCCCCTATGTCATCATATGTGCATCATACGTGAATATCGTCATACTGTGTGTATCCTTTAGGCCCAGCCACAGCCGATGTTGTGCTGTAAACGTCCTGGACGAAACAAACCACGTTAAACGCCACGGCCTAGCGTCCGTGCTCTCCCTGGGACCGCGTGACAGCTAGCTGAGCGCGCTCCCTAGCCTGGTTCATTTTTAAACTGAGTTCAGCTGCGGCTCGCAGGAGAGAACGCTCCGTTTCTTTTTCGACGGATGGTGGGGGGAGGGGGGGGCGGGTCACTGCGTTCGTTCTCTCGTTGTGCTGGGATATTAATGCAGGAAGACATTTTAAGTACACGTCTAAGTCTTTATACGGTTCTTTAACTGAATAATTCAGCACAACTTTCCTTCCGCCCTTCAAGGCTTGATCTTGCACTAAATAAAAGATCGGAGACTGAAAATAGGCATGTTCATTTCGTATAGACATCATCGTTCTTTTATTGCTGAAAGAAAAAAGTGGTACTGTGTGTGTGTGTGTGTGTGCATGTGCGTGTGCGAGGGTGCATGCGTTTGTTCATGCATGCACATGCACGTGTGTTGTGTGCACACGTGTGCGTGCTTGTGCCTGTGCCTGTATGCATGCACATGTGCGCGTGCACATGTATGTGCATCCGTGTGCATGTGAACACACGTCTGTATGCGCACGCGTGTGTGTTTGCGCCCGTATGTGTGTGCGCGCTTGCGTGTTTGTGCGCAGGTGAAGGTCTGTTCACCTTATTTTCCAAATTGTTGTTCAATCACTTCGTAGTGTCCTGGCAACGGCAGGCGGAGATGCAGGACGCTGTCTTTACTGCAGTATTGATTAAACCCTGGAGCGCTGTGTCTCCAGCTTTTATCTGTGTGCGCCGAGCGTTTCATTTAACTCACTTTTGTGCCAGCCGTGTCTGTCCAACTTTTCAAAAAGTTTACTGCCCAACTGATTTTACTTCCTGTCTTCTCTCTGCACGGTGCAAATAGATACCCTTTTTAATTTTACTTTCTGTTGTCTGCTACAGTGGACTTGTGAGCTGCTTTGGACAATAGCATCTGCTAAATTTAAAAAATCATGAAAGAGTAGTCCCATAATGCAATTTCATATGGTGCATTCCTGATGGAAGTATTTTAATGGGTCACTTTTTAAAGTGATTAATATGCCTATTGTCTTTGCCAGTTGTAGACCCATCTGAATTGGCCAATGGAGACAGTTGTGATGTGATATTTTCCCTCTGTACTGACGGGGTTTGGGCTATTATTGGTATATTATTATACCACCATAATCTCTGCTGGTTTGCACTGGTTTTTAGCTCAGGAGACGAGCTGCGTCTTTCTCTCCCTCCTTCTATGCTCTTCTCTCTCTCTCTCTCTCTCTCTCTCTCTCTCTCTCTCTCTCACACACACACACACACACTTTTATTCTCACTATCTCTCCCTTTCTTTCTCTCTCTTGCTCTCTCCCTTTCCTTCCCTCCCTGTTTCTTTCTTTCTCCCTCTCCCTCTATTTCCATCTCTTTGTTTTTCCTCTATCTACCTCTGAAACACTCTCTCTCGATCTCTCTCCCCCTCGATCCCTCCCCCCGTTTCTCTCTGTCTCTCTCTCCCTCACTCTCTCTCTCTCCCTCTGTTTCTTGTGATATCAGTGACCAGTCGCGGGGGGAGGAGGCTGGAGTGCTCTGTATACAGTACTTCCCTTTAAATGGCCTCTCAGTGTCAGTGATCCCTGCAGCCGGGCATCTGCTTCTGTTTACATTTTGTGCTTGGTCTCCCTCGTCCCGGTTGACTCAGAAAGCGTGCGATTTAGTAGAATATGCGTTCGGTCGACTCGTCGAAGCGCCTGGACGCGTACCAAACGCAGTGGAGTTGAAGTGAACCCGCTCTCTGATTCCGCAAACAGGAAACATTGGGACCGGAGTCGACGCTCGCGTTGAGCGCTGGCCAAAATAACAGGATAGAATGTGAGAAGAACATTTTCAAGCACGTGCCCTTTTGTGTTATTACTCTGAAATAATGATGTGACGGTGTGAGATTTTTCACAGTGCGATCGCATCCCAAAATTAAGTCAGCGTAAAATGTTTTCATGGTATTGTGCCGTTTTTGAGATGTAGATTTTAAAAAAAAATCCCTTTAAAGAAACCACAGCAGGAAATGTTGTTTCTAAAGAAAATCATGTTTTCTCTTTGGATTTATGATTTTTCATATGCACGCACAAACACGCGCAAACACATCACACACCACACTCACGTACACACAATCGCACACACTCTCACACACACACACACACACTCACACACACCACACTCACGTACACACAATCGCACACACTCACACACACACACGCACTTGCACACACACACCACACCGCACACTCGTGCACGCGCACACACAAACACACACAAACGCACACGCACACGCACTCACACGCACTCACACATACACACACACACTACACATGTCACACATCCCACACGCACATGCCACACACTCATGCACATACACACACACAAACACACACACACACGTACACACACACGCACTCACACATACGCACACACACACACACTACACATGTCACACATCCCACACGCACATGCCACACACTCATGCACATACACACACACACACACACACAAAAATAAAGGCTAATAATTGAATGAAAATACTTTTCATATTCATTTTGTATATCTCAGTTTCGTACATAATGAAATCAGATTATGATTTTTTTTTTTCCCCACCACACGTTATCATGGTAACCATACTGTGCTGTGTACCATGACCCTCTCTAAATGACAGGTCTGCGTCTGAACACATATTCCTTCTCTCTCTCTCCCTGGGGACGGCCAGCGGCGGGCATTTTCCAAAAAGAGAACTGGGTCCTGCCGTTTCTGAGGTGTTTTATCAAATAAATGAATACATTTGTTAAATAAAATGTTTATTATATCCAAAAATGAAGATCCTTTTCCACTTCAGGAAAAGTTTTCCCTTTTTGTTTGATATTTAATCAGCTAGGTATTGTTACTTAAGTCATGTTCAGTGCATAGTCCATGCAGGCGACAGTAGCGCCCCTCCATAAATTCGTACCTGAAACCCTCAGGGTGCCGGTTCCACACTGGGCCTGGGGGGGGGGGGGGGGGGGGGGGGGGGCTCAGTGACATCCCCTTGCTGAGCGGGGCGTTGAGCTCGCACGGTACTGGGTGACGGAGCGTGTCCCGAACACGGGTGGGTAAAAGGGGTGGAGGGGGACCCCTGGGGTACGTGTGAAATGCTATATCCCTCCCTGAGCAAACCAAACTCTGTATCGAGCTGTCTGAGGGGTTTGATAATGGCCCTGAGGTACTGTATCGAGCTGTCTGAGGGGTTTGATAATGGCCCTGAGGTTCTGTATCGAGCTGTCTGAGGGGTTTGATAATGGCCCTGAGGTTCTGTATCGAGCTGTCTGAGGGGTTTGATAATGGCCCTGAGGTTCTGTATCGAGCTGTCTGAGGGGTTGATAATGGCCCTGAGGTTCTGTATCGAGCTGTCTGAGGGGTTTGATAATGGCCCTGAGGTTCTGTATCGAGCTGTCTGAGGGGTTTGATAATGGCCCTGAGGTTCTGTATCGAGCTGTCTGAGGGGTTTGATAATGGCCCTGAGGTTCTGTATCGAGCTGTCTGAGGGGTTTGATAATGGCCCTGAGGTTCTGTATCGAGCTGTCTGAGGGGTTTGATAATGGCCCTGAGGTTCTGTATCGAGCTGTCTGAGGGGTTTGATAATGGCCGGTCTGTGTGAATCCACAGCAGCTGACTGGTGACTCCAGAGCTGTGCTGATGCTAACGCAACAACAAAGAGGCCTTCACACTATCTGAGGCTCTGGGTCAGGCGCTCGCTGTCCTGCGTGTCTCCAGAGTTCTCCTGAGGTTAGCTCTGATGTGGCTCAACGCTCATCTCAACCCAATGTCCTAAGTGGCTCCATTAAAGGTGGGTCAAAAGGTGGGTCAAACAATCCCAGTGTTCATTTAATCAGGTTTTAGGAAACGGGACTACAGTTTTCTGTGGTTTTTACCAGCGAATGTTTTGTAATTTATTTCTCTTGGTGTAGATCCGATGTTTGTATTTTGCATGAGCTGAACGAAATGAAGTCCTTCCACTGTGAATGACCTCTGACACAGTAGATGAAACCTTTGCTATCTCCTCTGTAGTCTCCTTTCCATCACTCTTTGAAATCACCTCTGGATATCCCACTCCCTCTGGATACCCCACTCTCTTTAAATATCCCACTTTCTTTAGATATCCCACTCTCTTTGGATATTAAGTTGCATCTTTATTGGTGCAGATCTTTTTTTTCTTTTTTTTTTGCATGAACTGAAAAAAATGAAGTCTTACCACTGTGAATGACCAGTGACCTCTCTGAAGTCACTACTGTGAAAATGAATCATGGCGTCTGGCAGTGAGTTTAGCTTATCATGTGATACTATGCCATTTATAGATGTTCGTAATATTATTCATTTGTGTTAAGCAGTCTTATCAGTAACCATCAGTCTCGTTCATGCTCCCACATGTACATCCTTCTATATATCAATAAGTATTTTATGTTTTGATACAGTAAACGTCTGTGTTCGGTTTGGCCGTTTCCTGAAGGTCGTTCATCGTGCTCTGCCTCTCTAACGACCCTCTCTGAGCGTTCAAGGTGAAAGCCCTGTTCTCCGGCGTGTTGAGCTGAGATGAACGGCCCTGTCTGTCGGTCTTTGTTAGCGCTCGACCCTGTCTGTTTGAGAGATCGTTTTCTGCTCCGCGGGAGCTAGCGGGAGCTAGCGGGAGAGGAGCTGAGCTGCGCTGCCTCGTTCTGCGACGTTGTTTTTCGTTCTTAACTGTGCCCGGATTAGGGGAATTAACGCCATTTACAGATTGTAGATTGGGCTCGCGTGCGTTAGAGCTGAAGGTAGTTATGAAGCTGCCTGTGACGTACCCTGCCAAATAAGAAATAAGAATAACAATAATCAGTGGCATCGTGATTACCATCATCGTTATTCATTGCATATATAGTGCAGGTGTTCTCAGTGCAGGTCCTAGAGGACCACAGGGCCTGTTTCATTTGTTCACCTTTAATTCAGCAATCAGTTCCGATCCAGGAAAGGTGAGTTAATTGTGTAATTAGCTGCTGTAATGATGAGGCGCGGTTAAAACCAGCGGACCCTACCACCACCAGCATCAGGGCTGAGAATCGGACTGAGAAATGGGGAAAAGACAGCAGTCTCATTTCACATCTTTATTATTGGAATTATGTGCTATGGCTTATGGCTCTATGTTAGACGAAAGTTGATTGAATAAAGGCCATAATGTCGGCTTTGTAGAGCAATGTAATGTGGAGTATGTTTGTGAGCTAAAGGGCTCTATACTGAATAGGAATATTTCAGTATAGCGTACTGTGTCTCCCAGGTGTGGTTTTTACTGTATTGTGTGTGTTTGTGTGTCTGTGTCTCTTGTGTGTCTGGTGTGTGTCCTCGTGTGTCTCATGTGTGTCTGGTGTGTGTTTGGTGTGTGTTCTCATGTGTGTCTGGTGTGTGTTCTCACGTGTGTCTCTTGTGTGTCTGGTGTGTGTCCTCGTGTGTCTCGTGTGTCTGGTGTGTGTTTGGTGTGTGTTCTCACGTGTATCTCATGTGTGTCTGGTGTGTGTTCTCACGTGTATCTCATGTGTGTCTGGTGTGTGTTCTCACGTGTATCTCGTGTGTGTCTGGTGTGTGTTCTCAGATGCTGGAGCCTAAAGCTGACGAGCAGTGTGACCCAGGGGTGCACCACATTACGACGGGGGAGGACCGCCCCCCCTGCAGCCCCTCTGAGCCCCCCCTGATGGACAGCCCCCCACCCGAGGCCCTCACCCCCATGGAGGAGGAGCTCAAGACCCCGCCCACCCCACCGCCCTCCACCGAGGGTGAGGACTGCAGGAGCGTGGAGGGGGGGCCGGACTCCTGGAAGGAGAAAGAGGAAGAGGAGGAGGAGGAGAAGGAGGCGAAGGAGGAGGGCGAGGAAGAGGAACCGGAGGAGGAAGAGGAGGAGGAGGAAGAGAGGCGGCAGACGGACGAGGACAATGGCTCGGAGGCGGCGGAGGACGCCGGGGCCCCGCCCTCCTCCTCCTCCTCGTCCTTCGTCATCCCCGAGCTCCGCCTGGACCGCTCCTTCAGCGCCGACGCCCTCTCCTCCGCGCCCACCGACGAAGACTACGAGGAAGACGATGAGGACGACGACGAAGACGAGGACGACGACGAGGAGGAAGACGAGGACGAGGAAGAGGAGGACAGCGACGACAACTACCTGGAGCGGAGCGGCAGCCAGCGGCGGGGCACAGCGGGGATGGCGGGGGCGGCGGCGGCGGCGGCGTGCGAGCGGCACGGGGGCGGGCTGCGGGTGCAGAACTCGCTGCGGCGGCGCACGCACAGCGAGGGCAGCCTGCTGCAGGAGCCCCGCCCGCCCTGCTTCGCCTCGGACAACGCCATCGACCGGCTGGACGCCGGCGCCGCCCCCAAGACCGGCTGGTCCCTGCCCTCGCCCCGCACCCTCAAGAAGGAGCTGACCAAGAACGGAGGCTCCATGCACCAGCTCTGCATGCTGCTCTCCGGCAGGAAGGTCAGTTCTGCCCCCCGCACTTACCGTCTGTAGCCTGTCTGTGCCCATGTCTGTAGCCTGTCTGTTCCCCGAACTGTAGCCTGTTTGTGCCCTGTGTGTCCCCCATACCCCCGTCTGTAGCCTGTCTGTGCCTCTGTCTGTACCCCCATCTGTAGCCTGTCTGTGCCCCTGTCTGTACCCATGTCTGTAGCCTGTCTGTGCCCCTTTCTGTATCCCCATCTGTAGCCTGTCTGTACCTCGTCTGTACATCTTTTCTCGCTGTGCGCACCCCCGTCCCGTCCTGTTACTGCTGTCCTGGAAGAGAGGGCTAGGTCAGTGTCCCAGTCTGTTTCTGAGTAAAACATGTCCGTGCAAAAACTCCCTTTCAGCACACACATTCGGACATGCACACAGAAACTCTCCTGCATAAACACACATACACAAACACAAGAGCTTTTCTAGGCTATTAGACTGTGGCTAACAGACGCCATCTAATGGCGAATCAAGGAATATTTCTGAAGAATCGTGGGGCACACAATTACACTTCACAGGTCTTTACAGTCTGCAACTTTTACAAGCACGCTGCAAAGCTTTTTTTTTTCTTGCAAGCCAATCACATCATATTATTTTTGTATAGTCGGATGGGCTGGAACAACTTGACAGAATATTGTAGCTGTACCCAATGTGGAGATCATGAAATATTGCATTTCTGTCGCTGTTACTGTTCACATATCAGTGCTGCTCCCTGCTGGACGGCAGAGGTACTGCAGATACACCACTGTGCACAAGCACAACCACTGTTCCTAGATCAGCGATACATCTGAGCCAGACAGAGATGGTCTCAGTACTGAAGTGCCAATAACATTTATACTCTGGCCTGTATGTCCATTATGTCTGTAATGCATGTTGTCAGAAAGCCATCTGCACTAATATAAAATCTGAGATTTAACTTTATCTCCTTCATCATGACTCCAGATGTAATAGATTTTTGTTCATTTTAAAGATACAGTTTATATTGGCTGTTATTGGAAAGTTTAGTCACATATGCAGATTTTTGGCTTAACATAAGAACTTACACACATAAAAATTCCCTTGACTTTATGAAGTAATAAATTATATCCAGTAATTGTACATACTGTATGTTATACATTTCATGGTGGTGGACTGGGGAAATGGGGGGTCAGGGGGGTTGGGGGTTGGGGGGTTGGGGTTCGCTATGGTGGCACACTGGAGGGGGTGGTGGGCGGGGGCGAGGGGGAGGGTGGGGTTGGGGGCTCAGGGGGTCCTATGGTGGCACACTGGAGGGGGTGGGGGTTGGTGGGGTTTGGGGGGTTTCAGGATGGCTGGCCGGGGTGGGGGGGGGGTCATTATACTAGCGTTCTCCTCAGCCCAGCAGACAGCCAAAGACAACTCCCCTTCTCTGCGGCCTCCCCGTTTGCGAACAGCAAGCCACAGCAATTCATTTTCTATCCCCGTGGCTAAGTCTAAGAAGTAACCCAGTTTGGCGTGAAAACCGCAGACCTGGCAACCCTATTCCTGGAGCTCCTGTGATGTTTGTTTGAATGTTTGAGGTGCAGTACACTGACTTCTCCACTAAGGGGTGCTGTGTACCTCTGTTGTCCTCTTCCAGCACACAGTCACAGTAGGGAGCAGAAATGAGGCAGCACTCTGCATAGTTCTGACCAATCCTGATTAAGCTAAAAACCCTCTCTGTCCTGAGCATGTGCCCACAGATATCCAGTATTAATTTTGTGGTTTCCTTTGAAGTTTTTGTAGTCTCTCACTCTCTTTCTCTTTATTTCTCTGTGTGTCTCTTTCTCTTTTTCCTCTCATATTCTTTCTCTTCTTCTTTCTTTCTTCTTATCTCTTACCCTCAGTCTCCCTCTCTCTCTCTGTCTCTCTCTCGCTCTCTCTCTTGTTCCCTCCTCTCTCTCTCTCCCTCTCTTTCCCAGCTTTCATCTTCTACAGGGCGAGCAGCTGCACAAATATCCACTCAATGAGTAAATAAAAGCCAGCAGAAGCATGTGATCGACCCTAACAAAGCACCCACCAATACATTTAAAAAACCTTCCCTGATATTCTGCCTTAAACACAAATCCCCCCAACCCCCCCCCCCCTTCACGACTAACCCAGTAGTAACAGCAGCCTCCAGTACAGTCGGCCTAATTAGGTAATAGTTGGAAGGTGAGGTCCTGTTCATCGGAGGAGAGTAGCAGGTGGCCTTTAATGAAAGCTCCCGCGGGGGGGGGGGGGGGGGGCAGCGTACCCAGGTCCCCTCCCCACCCCCCCCCGGTCCCTCTCAGAAGATGGCGGGTGGGGGGGGGGCTGAGCTGGGGACGATGGCGGCCCTAATGAAAGCTCCCGCGTCCATCGAGCGAGTGAGCGAGGGGAGGGGGGGTGTGGCAGCGTACCCAGGTCCCCTCCCCACCACCCCCCGGTCCCTCTCAGGAGATGGCGGGTGGGTGGGGGGGGGGGGCTGAGCTGGGGATGATGGTGGCCATTTCGTGGCCCTTAAATGGCGGTGACGCGTTTCTCGGTGGAAGGAATGCGAAGCTCCCGCCCGGCGGTGTTGGCCTTGGCAGATTTCCGGGGCCTTCTTTCGCTGCCCCTCCGCCCGCCGTCATCGCTGCCGCTTTACGCTGCTGCGCGTTTCCGTCTTTTAAACACCCCACCACCCCCCGCCTCTGTGACCTCATAAATCACCCACCGTCTCCACGGTAATGTGGAAAGAGTCACAGAGGAAGCTTTCATCTCTGTTTAAAGACCGCCTCCCCCACCACACCACACTCTGAACCCCTCATAGGCTCTTTAAGCCTGTCAGTGGCTCGGTGTACCTGTCACAGAGCCAGGGGGTGCGCACAGTCAGTTACATAAATACCCTCTCGGGCACACAGCTCCTCTCCTTCGGCGCTTCCACGCCATTGGTTCTGCCGAGCCCACGTCATCGTGTAATCTCCACTCCGCTCGTTAGGGGCATTTTTCCTACAAGTGGTCTGGAGCAGCAGCGGAAAATGATTTTAATTGTATATAATGCCACATTAGGGCCTATGTAAATATCATTTATTTAACAATGCTTAGATAAGACTATTTCTGTACCTGCAACGGACAGAAAAGCAGATTTATTTTTCCATTTCCGCCGGTTTTCTTTGCCAAAAAGTAAAAAAGTAACCTTTCGTTTCGTAAACATTCTTTGTGTGTGTGTAACACATCATTCTAATTGCTAGCTAATGGAACTGGATCGGGCTTGGTTTGCATTGAGTACCGAGCACATCATTCTAATTGCCCGTTCTTGTTGTCCAGATTTTGGTATTTGTTTTGACACTTATCAAGGCACAATGACAGGACCACACAAAGATTCTGGAGGAAATTTTCTTAAAAAAAAATAAATAAATAAAAACCACGACCTCAGACCGCTTCAATGCACAAAGAACATCTCATACGTATTACATGAAAATTCACGAATTTGACAGACACAGTTCTACAAAGCAATACAGAGGCATTTTTGGTAAATAACTCCAGAAACATGTATAAAAGGTCGCAGAGAAGCTGGCCGTGTCACTTCAAAGCTGAGACGGTGACGTGAGGGGGATTCACAAGGGGCTGCAGGGTCACATAATGGTCTGGGAACGGGGCTTGCAATGCGAGGTTGCAGGTTCGATTCCCAGGTGCATCATTGCTACTGCACCCTTGTAGCAAGGCGCTATATCAGTATGCCAGTTGTATAAATGGACAGTGTGTGTAATTTGTAAATTGAATCAAACCCCCTACCATTCAGGTGCGGGGGGGGGGGGGGGTGGTGTAGATGGTTCAATAATCGACCACCCTATGGATTGCACCACAGGTACGCTCGCTGCTTACCCGGCATGCTTTTCACCCCCCTTGGTGAAAAGCATGCTCGGTAAACGCGTGCCCTTTTTCCGACTCTTGGATACCGTGCGTGTCATCGGGCCAGTGTTACCCCCCAGTTTTACCCCCAGTTTTCCCCCCTGGGATGAGCCTGCAGGTTTACCCAGGGGGGGGGCAGATTTATTCTGCGCCCAGCTCAGCCCGAAACAGCTCTCTGTTTGCGCACCGGGGACGAACGGTGGAAGATTTGCTCTGCAGTTAATCAGCCTGAAGACGGCGGCGCAGTTTACAGACCGAATGCCTTCCCCGGCGAGGTGGGCGGACCGGGCACTGAGCGCGTGCAGTACGGCGACGGGTTAGGAGTAGGAGCCGGATTGGGAAAACTTCGGGAATACTGAGGGAATTTTGTATGCTCTCAACACTGACACGGAAGACCACCTGCTCAGATCCGCTCGCTTTTTGCTCCATAATGTTGGCATATTTTCTCTTGATTTGGCTCTGTACTCTGCCATTTTAGATTTGTGATCAAATAATTCACATGTTTCTAAAGTGCAGATTTTCAGCTTTAATTAAAGGCTATTTTAATACGCGTTGGTTTCACCACGTAGAAATTACAGCACTTTTTAAACGATACGATATGAACACGATATAATTAATATGATATGTCCCAAACATTGTGGAGCTCACTGTATATGTGGCATTAACTGTGACAGGAAAGGCCTCCTGCACCACCTCCTGATTTATTATTTTGTGTACGTTTAGCACCGTATTCTGATTGATGCATCCGTGGAATAAATTCTTATAGCTTTCGAGCATTCTTGAGAGTGCTGTCCATTTGCCTTCTACTATTATCCTGTAGAATTCAGCACCCACTTATAAGTACCAGACCTGGGTCAAATACGTATTTGTTTTGGATTAAAATGCTTTTCTGTGCTCTCTTGATCTTGCCTTGTGTAATTGAGCCTCTCAGTGTGACCAGAAGGTGGGATTTGCACTTTTTGAGAGTATTTCATAGGTTCCAGTACACCAGACAAGATCAGTAAAGCGTAGAAAAATATTTGAATCCAAAACAAATTTGTATTTAGCCCAGGTCTGATAAGTGCATACTTTTGAGCTGAGCAGGTTTCATTCTCAAGTGATCCTCCTGCACAGATACTCGTGGTTTTCTTCCTCTGTACGGAACAGACCTGTTGCAGCTCAGTGTTAAAGATGCATCTCAGCCATGGGGATTGATTAGCCTGTTGCAGAGATTTATTATTTAGAACCCACACCTGACCCTCTGTGAGATTGGGCAAGAGAAGACAAACAATAGCCGGTCGGTTCTGGCACATGGCCATCTTGGGACACCATGGGAGAAGGGCATTGTGGGATATTTATATCCGCTGTGGGAGAAGGGCATTCTGGGATATTTATAACCACTGAAGGAGAAGGTGACGTGAACTCCAGGGTCGTCAGACACTTCGTGGACCTGGTTGTTACCATGGGTTACAAAACAGGAATGCAGGTTTGGGGGAAAAGAAAGAGAAAGAGAAAGAAGAAGGACAGAGAAAAGAAAGAGAAAGATGGACAGTGGCTTTGTGTCTGTGTGATTTATGTTTGTTTAATGAGACGGCGACTTTTGGAGTGTTGCTGGGATTGCTTCGAAGGGCTCGCCCACCCACCAGACATTCCAGAACTCTCTACCAGGCCGCGCTTTCGCTAATGATGATTATCATTCTGGTTTACTGGGCCATGTCGCGGAGTTTATGAGGTTAGGATTTCAGTGTGGATACTAGACCCTGTTGACTTTAAACAGCTCATTACGGAGTCATGCTTCATCCTAGTGTGACCGCCAAGCCCAAGGCCTTCATTTCATCATTTGTGCAGGCGCTCGCTCGTATATATTTGTGTGTGTGTGTATGTTTGTGTGTGCGTCTGTGTGTGCATGCACGCGCGCGCGTTTGTGTTTGCGTGCACGTGTGTCTGCGTATGTCTGTGTATTTGTGTGTTATGGAGTATAACAGTATCTCTGGGGTACAGAGAAAGTCAGGACAGATGAGAGATTCCTACGTTGCGAAAAATATACAGAACTGAAATAAAACATTTTTTTTCCACGAAGTGAAATATGCCTCCCTCAATTCAGAGAAATGACATAAGCAGACTATCAGCCCTGCTGGGGGAGGGACCCACAGCTGAACTGCCTGCACAGTGTGCGGCAGTGTGCCATAACCTGAGAGACGCAGGCAACTCCACCATCACAGTGTCCCTAGGACAATCTGGACCAGTCTGTTGTCGTCATAACAGTTATTGTTCTCCATTACCATTTTATTTTGTTAAGAAAGCCCCCTCCCTCCTCCCCCAAATTATTACTTAGGTTCCAAGCACCCAGTCATTTGCATAATTGTTGATTTAGTTGTTGCTGTTGACTGTTGTTGACATGGTTGTCTTTGTAAACAATTGCTTTGGCAGTACTATGCTGGGGTGTGGTAATGCCAATAAAGCATTGAATTTTTTGAATTTTCTATTAGAATTGAATTAGAGATTTGAGAGAGAGAGAGAGCAAAAGAGAGCAAGAGAGAGACATAGGGAGAGAGATGGAGAGAGTGAGAGACAGAGCAAGAGAGAAAGAGAAATAGTGACATGGTGCACCTGGTCTCCCACTCTTCAGTGTAGGTAATGTGTGCGCATGTAGAAAGGGTTTATGGGAGGATTAAATATTTGATCGGTCTGTGGAATGGACCCGCGCTATTTGGGCTGAGTGGGGACGGGCCCCTAAGGGAGCTGGTCTCGGCAGGACCTGTTTGCCCCCGTGTCTGTCAGCGGTGCAGTCGAAAAAGCGAGAGAGTGATGTGTTCTGCCCGGGAGCAAAAGAGAACAGAACAGAACACTTAATTTGTGTGCAGAAAGTTTATATCTGGTCCACGGGTTGTGAGTCTAATTTATTTTTGGGAATTTTCAAGTCTGTGGAAAGTTACAGAAATTGGATCGGACTTCTGTTCATTTGTTATCGTGAAACCCCCCAAACATCCCCACCCCCCAAAAAAAGAAAAGAAAAGAAAAGAAAAGAAAAGGAAAGCAATTTGCCTTGCCAAATGGTGGTCCAGTCTGCCAATTCCTCCAGGAGAGGAGTAGAAAAATGAAATGACTGCTGAACTCCTGCATGACTGGAACATGGATGTCGCTGCAAACTCAGAACGCATGAATTTCCTCTCAGCCTTTTTCACTACTTTCCACTGCCTGCCTCTGACATTATAATGATCTATATATATATATATATATAATATAATATAATATAATATAATATAATATAATAATTCTCTACTGGTTTTGTTATATTTTAAAAAAAGGTTTTCTGAAGATTGTGAGCTGGGGGAAGGGGGAAGGGGAGGGGGGGTGGGAGCGGGGGGGGATTGCGCATTCAGATCAGGACAGGAGAATGTGATCGCGGACTGGGGGGGCCGGGGTGGGGGAGGGGTGTGATGGGATTGGGGATTGAAAGTGTGACCCCCTGTGGTACTTTCATGGACCACCTGGTTTAAAAGCCAGGATTTAACATGTGTTTCACATTGGTTAATTAATTCCAAATGCTTTCCCAGGGGTTAGCTTTTCCATAATGCAGAAAACAGGGTTCTTTCTGGTGGCAGCGTAGTATAATGGGTGAGGAGTTGGTTTTGTAACCTACAGGTCACAGGTTCGATTCCCGGGTAGTACCGTTGAGCAAGGTACTTAACCTGCATTGCTTCATATATATCCAGCTGTATAAATGGATGCAATGTAAATGATATGTAAAAAAAAAAAAAGGTTGCTTCGGATAAGAGTGTCTGCTAAATGCTTGTAATGTAATGTAAGGTTGAAAGCAGGAGGTTGAAAGTAAGCAGTAAGGTTGGAGGTTTTCAGACACTGCTAGCTATATGTCAGTGAGGCTTGGACAACCTACCTCTCTGAACTCCCTCCCACCTGCCCACCCACCCCACACCCCTTATGAAGTCGGTCTCTTATTAATGGGGTCCCGTCATCCCAAACCGCAGAGACCCCATCAGGCTCCTCAAAAGAGACAGGGCGGGGGGGTGAATGTGACAGGAGGTCTCGTGCCCCAGATCGCGGCACCGTGACAACGAGCGCCGGCGGCACCGTCTCCCGGGCGACGGGCGGGCGAGCGACCGGCGGCTACGCCATTGCCACGGTCGTGATTATTACCCAGAGGGCCGCGGCGGGGTTCACTGGCAGGTTAACCCCCCCCCCGCCGCCTAAAAATAGCCCTGGCAGCGGCTGGAGTTCCTCTCCCTTTCACACGGCGGTTCGGGGAAACGGCCGAGGGGCTCTGCGTGTTTGACCGTCGCACGTTCGCCCGGGACAAATACCGGGCCTGGGAGGCCGCGCCTCGAGATCGAGGCCGGCCGTTCGCCGGTTCTGGGCGGACGCAGACGCTTGAAAAGGCGAAAGCCCAATCCGGGTTTCAGCCCCGATAAAGAGAGAGGTGCGTTCGCTCCGTTTTTGTCTTTGGGAGGAAAAATTGCAGGCTGATTTTTTTTTTTCCCCGGAAGGTTCCAGCTCGCCGCCTGATGATGCCGTTGGGCGGGCGGGCAGCTTTAGCCGAACCGGGTGGGACCCTCCCCGGGGTGAAAGGTCAGTCGAGACCCCACCTGAGCCCCAGTGGAAAAAAAAAAAGAAACAAGCAAATCCAGCACGCTAAGTGCTAGCCGTTCACACAGGACGAGGGCTGAGCAAATGTATAGCACCAGGGCTCCAGACTTCCACACAGGGGCAGGTGTCCTTTATTCAGCAGAACGTTATGTGGCTTGTGCACGTTAGCTCGCTTTCTTATCCGCCGCGTCGGCTTTGCGACATAGCTCGCGTCGTCAGGGTTTGTGTTGCCTGTGCACTACAGCTAGACGTGTGCTGAAATGGATTCCCTGTGACCGTCTCGGGAATCGAACCCGCAACCTTCTGATTCCAGTCCGGTTCCAACCTGCAATCTTCTGATTCCAGTCCGGTTCCAATTATTATTACGGCTTTTTTTTTTATTATTGCTGTAAAAGCATTCTGTGAAAGATTGCTTTAAATTTGTTCTGTCGTGTGTACTTTGGGCTTCCAGAATGTTTACGGATGTGTTATAAATAAAGTTATTATTTTCTGAGAATGTTTACATATTTGGTGCGCTTCTTCATTCGGTACAGGGCATATCGTGAGGACAGCTGCAGGAACGAGGTCACAGCCAGAGTACAGCTAGTATCGTACACACAGCTAATCAGTGGGAATATGAGCACATAGCCAGGCGGTGCTCTGCATTTTCTCTTCTGCGTGAGACGTTTCCGGAATGCGGCGGAATGTTCGGGCCTGTGGACAGCACTGTGCAAGCAATGCAGGCTGTTTAGTTCAGTTCACAGGCATTTAGCAGACGCTCTTATCCAGAGCGACTTACATCGAATCCAATTATACAGCTGGATATATACTGGTGCAATGCAGGCTAAGTACCTTGCTCAAGGGTACAACGGCAGTGTCCTACCGGGGAATCAAACCTGTGACCTTTTACATGCAGACTGTGTTTACATTCAGGCTGTTCACATGGAAGCTGTTTACATGCAGACTGTGTACGAACACTGCAGCGTTACTGCAACGGTTGTATTCTGACCGCAGAGTGAAGGCCCTCTTCTTCAGACGATGTCTCAGCTACCCTCTCACCTACACCTCCGTGCACTCTTATCTTAATTAATCAATTGATTAATTAACTGAGGTAATTGTGACATTTTCAGTGGTTTTTTTTTTAAATGAGTTACAGTTTGTATGATGGGGCTAGGTTAGCATTGCCAACTTAACTGATGTGATGGGCTCCCCCTCTATAGCCGGGTTCCTCCAGAGATTTCTTCCCATTGGGGAGTTTTTTCACACTACCGTTGAAGTGTTTTTCTTCCCACTGGGGAGTTTTTTTTTGTCGTGTGGGTGTGTGTGTTTTTTTAACCTCAATTGCTTGCGTTTTGGGGTTCAGACCCAATATTCTTTTCTGTTTTCCCTGTGAAGAATCTTTTTTTAACAGTGTCTCTGTTAAAAAGAAAAAAGATTCTACATAAATAAAACTTTTCTGGTTTGGGATGTTGGCCTGACCTCATGTACCGTAGCTCTCATACTGATACTCTCTCGCGCTGCAAGTCTCTCTGGATAAGAGAGTCTCCTAAATTAGTGTGGGATAATCTTATCATCGAAAGTGAGGTCACAAGTGGAGAACAACCAGTTTCGTCCTTCACTAACCTTTCCTGTGGCCCATGGCGAGTTCCGCGTCTAATCGAATCGAGCGCTGGATCCCAGGAACGCTGGAAAGAACGCGTCTTTCTGCTGGGCAGCGTTAGCGTTCGCTGGCTAGCTCCCCCGAGCTGGTTTTTTTACCCAATGAGCCGGGTTCCCTCTGCTTACCCACAGCAAGGCTGCGTGCGATCGAGCGAACGGGCGTGGTGGACATTCAGAAAGCTCTCGTGTTGTTAGTCTTATCAGTCAGAAATGCATCAGACTCTGTGTTAGCCAGGAGCTGTTTGTGTATTGAGCTTTTTTTGGCTGGACCGCGACAGCGGGGCCAGCCCTACAAACGCGAATGTCTGTGACTGACTGACTGACTGACTGAGTGACTGAGTGAGTGATGAAGTTACACCATTGGTCGGCCGAGTTATGAAGTCACGCCATTGGTCGGCCGGATCACGTGTGTTAGGTCTAGCTATATACTAGGTTTTAACCTGGTCTTGTTACCCCTGCTTCAGTCTGTATGCTCTTAGTTTCTCACACCTTCACTTCCTGATTTTTTTCCCTAGTCAGCTGACAGTGTAGGTTGTTCTTCGAAGCTGCATTCATGCTAACGACATGGGGTTTTCCGCACGTTTGCACAGTTAGTGACACATGGTTTCTGCAGCCAAAGCCCCTTTCACACATGCATGCAGTTTTCTGAGTCGGCGTCATGTGTGAACAGAGTCGACTTTCCGTGTAAGACTTTCCTCCAGTTTTCTGGGTCAGGACCTCATAAGATTTATGGAAATAATCCTCCGTCTTCCTTCCTCTAATGTCACATTACACAAGTAAGTGCATTTACACAAATTTTTACATAGTATTTACATTTCCATCCATTTATACAGCCGGATTTATACTGAAGCAATGGAGGTGAAGTGCCTTGTACAACAGGGAATCGAACCTGTGACCTTTAGGTTACGAGACCAGGTCCTCACCCGTGATGCTACACTTCTGTGAACAGAAGCAGCAACGTCCCCGGGGTAAAGCAGGTCACATGGGGCAAGCGAGCCAATCGCGAGAGACTCAGAGGGTGACGCGTCAAGTTCTGCGACTTGGTCACAGCGTGCATTCGTTCGTGGCGGCAAATTTAAGCTAACGTTCAAAACAGAAGTACTACACCAAGGAAGAAAGCGCGTCTGTACAAACGTCTGGAAACTGGGCCAACTCTGAGACGAGGGAACATTTTTACCCGTCTGCGCGGACGGCTTTGTGGTGGCGTTAGAGACGCTGTGGTCTGCGCTGAGATAACAGGCTTCCTACACGTGTGAGGTATTCTGAGACAGGAGGCCTGCATTACGCGTGCAGCATCCTGCCCGGCCTGTTCTATCCGGAACGGGCGCGCGAACAGGCCCGACTCCGAACCCTTCCGCGTACGTGCGACCGGGAGAAAACCGTGACAGGCGACCCGGGCGGCCGGCCCCGGCGGTGTCGCGGCTTCCGCGCGCGGGAAAGGGGGCTTATCAGAAGCCGGGCGTTTATGGGAACGCTGTCTCGACTTGTGAACTTGGGAAATGTGAACTCTTCTGAAGTGGTGGGGGGGGGGGGGGGGGAAGGGTCTTCAAGTGTGACATTGAGTAACCGCTCCAGTCTCCCCCACAAAAAAAAAAGAACTTTCCATTGTGCGGTTGGCACATACAGTAGCGGACTAGTGGAAAGTCCTGGGGGGGGGGCGGTGGGGGGCTGACGTCTGCAGTGTCTGTTCTATCTCTCTTTCTCCCTCTATCTCTTTGTCTCTCTCTATCTCTCTCTCTCACTCTCTCTCTTATCCCCTCCTCTCCTGCCCTCTCTGGCTGGCTATCTCCTTCCCTCTGTCTGGGTTTCTGTATAACTAAGATATGAACTGTGTGAAAGATCCATCAGAGATCATCTTGTTCTTGTTCTCTCTCTTTCTCACTCTCTCTTGCTCTCTCTCTCTCTCTCTCTCTCTCCCCTCTCTCTTTCCCTTGATGTCTCTCTCCCTCCCTCTCTCTCCCCCTCTCTCTCTCTCTCTCTCCCCCTCTCTCCCTCCCTCTCCCCCTCTCCCCCTCGCCCCCCCTCTCTCTCTCTCTCCCTCTCGCCCCCCCCTCTCTCTCTCTCTCCCTCTCTCTCTCCCTCCCTCCCTCCCCTCCCCCTCTCTCTCTCTCTCTCTCTCTTTCTCACCCTCTCCCCCTCTCTCTCCCCCTCTCCCCCTCGCCCCCCCCCTCTCTCTCTCTCTCTCTCTCCCTCCCTCTCCCCCCCCTCTCTCTCTCTCTCTCATGCCGTTTAGCACATTCGCTCCCGTGCCAGTCGTCTCCTCAGCTGTCCCGCAGCAGCCCGGGTGCAGAGCCAGGTTAGGCCAGCGGGGGGGGCCCGAAAGCCGGGCCAGAGAGCGTAGTTCGCCCGGGCCCCCGTCCCTCAGAGAGGACCGGCCCAATAGCGTGCCCGTCTAAACCAAGAGTGGACACGCCCCACAGCTCTCTGAGACCCTTTCACACACATTTCAACTGCATGTCTGACCTCCCCAAAAAAAAAACGGATTTGGTTTCACCCTGGGGGATTAAACAGCACTGTGCTGGAGAGTTTGTTTCCGGACACCAAGAGGAGATTTAGGAAACCGGGGTGCAAAATGGCGGCCGTGTCTGCCTGTGGTGGTGTTGGGCACCCTCTCTGGCTCTACGGCCGCGAGGTGATGGGCGGGGCGTTGATCCTCTGTCGTTGTTATTGGTTAGATTTACGCCGGGATCAGAGGACTGAGGCCTGTGGAGAATCGCCAGGCCTCCCCGCTCTGACTGCGTCGACCCTCATCGACCCGCTGCAGCGGTCAAAGCCCACTGCACACACCGGGCAGAGCAAGGCTAACACTGGGAACGAGCTGAAATGGCCCTGTTTTAGTGTGGGGGTGGGGGTGGGGGTGTTTGGTGCTGTAGTGTTAAGCTAAGTGTTGCTTAAGTGCTAAGAATACGGGTCACCCTTGCGCATCACTAGAATAGCTCCTGTGTGTTTGTGTGTGTATGTGCATATGTATATGTGTGTGTGCATGTGTGTGTGCCTGTGCATGTGTGTTCGTGTGTGTGTGTGTGTGCCTGTGCATGTGTGGGCATGTGTGTGTGTGTGTGTGTGTGTGTGTGTGTGTGTACATAGCCAGTGGGTGGATGTGTTCTGGTCCACACTGCAGAAGGAGTGTCCGGGCCCATCCAGCCTGTTTGAAGTGCAGTCAGGCCTCTTGGCCCCTGTGTTTGCAGAAGGCATGAACGGCGAGCTTTGCCGTACGTCAGCGGGCCCGGTTCGCGTATCGGCTCGCTGGCGGGTTTGGCCCCTCGGCCCCGTTTTCAGCTGCAGAGCCGGCGGCCCATCCATCTCTGCCTGCTCCAAAGGCTTCTGAGCGATACCATCTGCCAAGACCTAAAAAAAAACCCTCAACCTGCGTCAGCCCTGCATTAACCTCCATTAAGAGCGGTCTGCAGGCTCAGAAATGAAAATCCGAATCGCAGAGGGAGCGTAATCCCCCGTTAATTAATCCTGCTTGATTATTCACATGCAGATATTCCAGAGCTGGGAGGGGGAAGGGGGGGGTGGGGGTGGGGGTGGGGAGTTAGCGCTGTAGCGAAAGCTCCCGGCTCTCACTCGTTTTATTACCGTGTTGGGTAGCTGCGGCTGTGGGCCTTCTCTGCGTGGAGTGTGACGGGTCTCTGAGAGAGGTGAGAAGTGAAAGGTGAGAGGATGAAAGATGAGAGAATGAAACGCGAAAGTTGAAAAGTGAGAGTTGAGAGGTGAAAGATGAGAGGTGAGAGGGTGAGAGGTGAAAGGTGAGAGAATGAGAGATAAAAGGTGAGAGGATGAGAGATAAAAGGTGAGAGGATGAGAGATGAAAGGTGAGAGGATGAGAGATGAAAGGTGAGAGGATGAGAGATGAAAGGTGAGAGGATGAGAGATGAAAGGTGAGAGGATGAGAGATGAAAGGTGAGAGGATGAGAGATGAAAGATGAGAGGTGAGAGGGTGAAAGATGGGAGATAAAAGGTGAAAGGTGAGAGGATGAGAGATGAAGGGTGAAAGGTGAGAGGGTGAGAGATAAAAGGTGAAAGGTGAGAGGATGAGAGATAAAAGGTGAGAGGTGTTAAATGTGATTGGAGCAGGGGTGAGAGGTGTTAAATGTGATTGGAGCAGGGGTGAGAGGTGTTAAATGTGATTGGAGCAGGGGTGAGAGGTGTTAAATGTGATTGGAGCAGGGGTGTTTGTGTTCAGGGGAGAGCGTTGCTTCTTCCCTGCCTCTCCACGGCACCGTAACGCAGGGACCCTGAATCTGACGTCTTTGGGCCGGGGAAGACGCAGGACGGCCGCCGGTGTTTGTGGAGCCTGTTGCCACAGCAGCAGAGGCAGCGGCCGGCGCGCGGTGGGTCCCGGCAAAAACGCCGGAGCCTCTGACTCACATGTTTATAAACGCGCGCCGCGCGGCGTGCTGCCCTGTCGCCATGGTAGCGCAAACAGAGCGGGGGACTGTGAGAGGGGGGCGGAGTTTGATCTCTGTTCCTCTGCCCCGCACACGGATGGTCCTTTAGTCTCTTCTTAAGCCCATGCCACCCCCCCCCCCCCAATACCCACGAGTAGCACTGAGAGAGAGAGACTGCGTGTGTGTGTGCATGTGCGTGTGTCTGTGTGTGTGTCTGTGTGTTTGTGCGCGTGTGCGTGTGCGTATGCGTATGCATGTGTTTGTGTGTGTGTGCGTGAGCCTGTGCGTGTGTCTGTGCCTGTGTGTGTGTCTGTGTGTTTGTGTGTGCGTGTGCCTGTGCGTGTGTCTGTGTGTTTGTGCGTGTGTGTGTGTGCATGTGTTTGTGTGTGTGTGCGTGATCCTGTGCGTGTGTCTGTGTGTGTGTTTGTGTGTGTGTGCGTGATCCTGTGCGTGTGTCTGTGTGTGTGTTTGTGTGTGTGCGTGAGCCTGGTGCAGTGGGCCGGCCGGTGCATTCACTGTTCATTCGGTTCGTCGTGTTTCTCCTTTACCCAAACCACCCCCACACCCTTAGTACCCACAAGCAGCACTAAGAGAGCTGTGTTTCTCCTTTACCCAAACCACCCCCACACCCTCAGTACCCTCAAGCAGCACTAAGAGAGAGCTGTGTTTCTGTGCAAGGGCTTCATATTCAATCGCGTTGTGCAAAAGAAAATCTGCAAAGAGCGGATTAGCCTAGGTCTCCTTCCCTGGGGGCATATGTTTTTTTGAACTCTTACCCCATCCTGACATTCTCTTGACCTTTCTGGTGTATGTTTCTCAGTTTCGGTATTGTGGTTATAACGGCATTCAACCCCTCCCTCCCCCCCCCCCCCCGCTGAACCACCCATCCGCCCGCCATGCTTCCTTAACAGACGGTCTCAATGTCAGCCGAAGCATTTTTAAAACTTTTTTTTACCCTCAACTTTTTAAATCTATCCGAGGGGTGGCCAACCCTGCTTCTGAAGAGCTGCAGGGTCCGCTGGGATTTGTAGTAACATTTTACGGCACATAATTAGTCAAAGCATTAGTTAAAGCATTTTGTTACAGTTGACTCCGCTCGCTTGAGTCTTTTTTAGGCTTGAGTGTAAAGCCCTTTCGCGTCAGGGTGGAGGAACCCTGAGTGAATCATTCAGCATCTTTTGTTTGCAGTATTTTGTCATTTTCGTCACGGGGAACACCTTCAGAAAGGGAGGGGGGAGGGGGGGTTTGTTTGGTGTTTGTCTGAAGTTCAGCTCTTCGCGGCTGTGAGTAATGGAGGCCGTGTCACTGAGGAGCAGAGGAACCCTTTAAGGTTAATAATACACAGCGGGACAGAAGCCCAGCCGTCTGGAAGCACCTTCCCGTGACGTTCCTGTGTCATCGAGGGCTTTTTACCCCCCCCCCCCCCCATCCGAAAACGCGCCCGGTTGTCCGGCGCGGGCGGGGAGCGGCCCTGACGGCCAATCGGAGCGCGGCTCGCGCCGCGGAACGGAATGCCGTCGCCCGACCGCGACGGGACAGACGCGGCTCGGCAGACAGGAAGTCAGGAAGTCAGGTGACCCGGGGCCGGCGTGCCGCATTGTTCGAGACGCCCTTCGCCGCAGGAAGTCCCCGAGACGGGCAGGAAGCAGCCATCTCCTACGAGGCGTGCGATAAGGGCGGGAGGGGAAATGTATAGCAGGGTCGGGGGGGGGGGGGGAGGCGGTTGGGGGGGGAGGATTACAGTGCAACACAAAACCGCGAAAACAAGAGCGAACAAAAAACCGAGGTCAGGTATTCCAGCACTGTAAGGCTCCACATCCTTTCTGATGGGGGTGGGGGGGGGGCGTCTTTGTTGAATGGGGGTGTACTTTATGCATAATAGCCCCCGTCCTTAAGCAGTGGTTCACTGTGTGAAAAATCTGTGGAGTGTGCAGGACATGGGAGGGGGGGGGGGACAAGGTGATTACCTGTAATGCCCTCTTCTCATTGGCCATGCAGAATGAGATCCCATGATCCCCTTGTACCCCCAGGAAGTGTCCGAGACTTTAAGTTACAATGCGTGACAGCTCTCTGTATTTATACTGCCTTTCATTAAAACCCTTATTTAATGAGCAAAGAAACCCCTGTGACAGCATTGTTAACCCTCGAGCCGTTCTGCTGAAACTACAGTGGCCGTTGGACTGCAAGTGTTCAGTCAGGATTCGAACCTGTGAACGGGCTTCAGCACCGGACCACCGCGTCCCGACTTCAAAGCGTTAGCGTGTGCTATGAAGAGCCTCTCTCAGTGTAGCTCAAAGTCACAGTTTAGCGCTAACGCATAAACGGAGTTTGAATGTTTTTTGCGTCGAAAAAAAAAAACCTGTGTGTTTGGAACGGGCCAACCGACAAGTGCTCAGTCGGAAGCTCCCGGAAACTGGCGGGAATGAGACGTCTCGTTAAGAGACGGATGTTAATTATAAATGTTTTTTTTTTCCGAGAAATTTCTTCATGGGTGACCGTTTTAAACGCGGTTACCGTAACGGCCAGCCCAAATTAGCCTGGAGGCGCGGGCCCGGAACCCGCCTCTTAAAATGAGGCCAAGTGCTCTCGGGAAGCTCGATTGTGACCGGGCGGGGCGGGGGGGGGGGGGGGGCGAGGAGCGAGGGGTTGTCGTTTCTCGGCAGGGGGCTTTGTTAATGTGACACCCCCCCCCCCCCCTCTCCTCCCTCCCCCCCCCCCCCTACCCAAACCCATCCACCCCGCAGCTGGAGGTGAGGAAACTCTTGAAGTTTCACACAGTCTGAGCCCTGGTTACCGGAGGGACTGGGGTGGGGGGGGGTGTGGGGGTGGTGGGGTGAGGAAGGTCGTATTGTACCGCACTGTCGGCCTTTGTTTTAGTTGGGCGGTGAACCCAGAGCAGAAGAAAACGAAGCGATGCAGGAGGACCGGAGGGAGAGGCCAGACTGAGGGCCGCCGCACACACCGCCATGGCGGGTCTTTACGGACCAGCCGCCCGCTCCCGATTGGTCTGTCTGTGTTTCTGCGCCGCCTTCTCGCTTCTGAGTAGCGCGGCGTCTGTTCGTTTTCCCTGAGAGCCTCACGATAGTGTGAGCGTGTGCGCGTGTGTGTTTGTGTGTGTGAGTGAGCATGTGCATGTGCGTGTGTGTGTGAGTGAGCATGTGCGTGTGTGTGTGTGCGTGAGCATGTGAGTGAGCATGTGTGTTTGTGTGTGTGAGTGAGCATGTGCGCGTGTGTGTGCGCGTGTGTGTGTCCGCGTGTGGTTACACGCGTTGGCCACGGGTCACAGCCCAGATCCACACCCATCCATCACAAGCAGCTGCTCTCTGTCTCTGAATATGGGTTCACATTGACCCTGAGCTTGGCTCTCTTCCCCCCTCCCTAACCTTTTTTTTGGGGGGGGGGGCGTATTTGGGTATGAGGCTTTTCAGATGCCCGTAGGGGGTTGTTTAGCACTCGCTGTGGACTTTGGCAGCCAGGCTGTTATTCTGCTTCACTGCTGCATGTGAGCCTCCCTGCCCCCCTGCCCCCCACGCTGCCCGTGCTCACCCCCCCCCCCCATCTGCAAGGTTAAATTTAGTTGTCGAACTGTTGGTGGGGGGCCGAGCACTCCCCCCCCCCCCCCCCCACTGCGCTTTGTGTCTTTGAAGCTTCAAGAGGGAAATGACTATTGAAGGTCTGACTGTCTGAAACCCAGCAAGAAAGACCTGATTAGCAGGCTGCTTTATAATAATAATAATAATAATAATAATAATAATAATAATAATAATAATGAATTTTATTTATTGTTAAGCACTGCAAATACAGCAAAGTAACCATAAATAAACATATGTGAAACAAAAACTTACATGGAACAAGAAGAAATGTATGCATGAAGTGTGATACCTTAATTCGGTTACAATGAAAGAAAAGTTAAAGCAGGTTAGAAACTAGCTTAGTCTACGTCACAGGCCCGCTTAAACAGATGTGTTTTTGGGATAATAAAATATAATAAATATGCATGATAAATATGGCTGAAGGGGGTAAGACCCAGAGACGGATAAGTGGCTTGATCCATATTTGTGGATGGATAGATTTATGAAGGACAGGCAGATGGAGAGTCACCGAACAGGGGGTGGGAAAAGCGGTGGAGTTCGTATTGTGTAATTCAGAGCTTAAACCGAAACAGCCATGGAATGTTTTTCAGCGCGGCGTCCAAAAATGGGTATTTATCACAGATGGCCGGGCGCTTGGGGGGGGGGGGGGGGGGGGGGGGGGGGGTTCTGTCTCTGATCGGTTCTGAGAGCTTTGAAACACGAGGCTATTGACTGAATGCCCACTTGCCCTTTGGACCGTGTCGTGTCATTGGCTGTCCTTAGTCAGGTGGGATGGCGGGTACCTGTGGGAGGGGGGGACGGTCATTGGCTGTCCTTTGTCAGGTGGGATGGCGGGTACCTGTGGTAGGGGGGGATGGTCATTGGCTGTCCTTAGTCAGGTGGGATGGCGGGTACCTGTGGTAGGGGGGACGGTCATTGGCTGTCCTTTGTCAGGTGGGATGGCGGGTACCTGTGGTAGGGGGGGATGGTCATTGGCTGTCCTTAGTCAGGTGGGATGGCGGGTACCTGTGGTAGGGGGGACGGTCATTGGCTGTCCTTAGTCAGGTGGGATGGCCGGTACCTGTGGTAGGGGGGACGGTCATTGGCTGTCCTTAGTCAGGTGGGATGGCGGGTATCTGTGGTGGGGGGGACGGTCATTGGCTGTCCTTAGTCAGGTGGGATGGCGGGTACCTGTGGTATGGGGGGGACGGTCATTGGCTGTCCTTAGTCAGGTGGGATGGCGGGTACCTGTGGTATGGGGGGGACGGTCATTGGCTGTCCTTAGTCAGGTGGGATGGCGGGTACCTGTGGTAGGGGGGGACGGTCATTGGCTGTCCTTAGTCAGGTGGGATGGCGGGTACCTGTGGTAGGGGGGGACGGTCATTGGCTGTCCTTAGTCAGGTGGGATGGCGGGTACCTGTGGTAGGGGGGGACGGTCATTGGCTGTCCTTAGTCAGGCGCGGTGGCGGGTACCTGTATTAAAGGGGGCGGGACACTGTGGCGGACGATCCCATTGGGAGGGAGGGGGGTGATAGTACGGGACATGTCCACTGGGGGAAGCAAAGTTTAGAGATCACCCTCTGCCACCCCACCCCCCCCCCCCCGTGTTCTATCACTACCTGACCAAGTAAGTAGCGCTAAATGGATGGGGTTATTGCATCATACTGTGTCAGTGACCCACAGACCTGAGCCAATCAGCCAGTGTTGCTGTGAAGAGAAAGGCCATTCGATTGGTTCTTCTTCTTTGATAGAAAATCGTAATTCTGAAATGAATGAAATGCTCCTTCCCTGAGTAACAGACTCTGGCCGCAATTAGATTCTGGATTGTTCTGTGAGTGCTAATAATAAACCACATCAGCAGGGCGGCTAATTTTACTGAGACTGACAGCCAACCGACAGCCCTGGAAGTGTGTGATGCCAATCATGAAAGCCATATTCCTGAAAGCCGTATTCGTACTGAAGCTGGTGGGTAATAGAATCCTGAAAGGCGTATTCCTGCTGAAGCTGGAGGGTAAGAGAATCCTGAAAGCAGTATACCTGCTGAAGCAGATGGGTAATAGATAAACTTTTTGTGCTACTGCAGTCTTGCTTAGCAGGAGAGGTCTTGATTCTGGCATTGGCACATGTGCCTTCTCACCGAAACACAAACCCAACCTGCTGCCAAATACGAAAGCAAACAGCCCGCCTCCCCCCTCTGGGTTCAAAGGTCATCCTCCAATTTAATAGAAGTTTCTTCCATTTTCTAATGGGCTGACTGAGAGGATGAGTTTATCACACTCTTCCTCAGGGGCTGTGAGGGGCGCTAACACCCTCGCTGCTGGGCGCTGGCGGGTTTGGGGACAGAGGGTTCGGGGCGGGGGTGGGGGGGGGGGGGGGCATGTGGCTCGGGCTGCACGTGCCGTGCACGCCTTGGCTGGGGGCCCAGCTCAATCTCAGTGGCTCGGGGAGCGCACGTGTGACCGGAGAACGAGACTGAGATACCTCTCCCTCGCTATCTCTCCCTCAATCTCTCTCTATTTCTCTCTCCTTCCCTCTCTATTACGCTCTCTCTATCTCTCCGTCGCTATCTTTCCCTCATCTCTCTCTATTTCTCTCTCCTTCTCTCTCTATTACTCTCTCTCTATCTCTCCCTCGCTATCTCTCCCTCAGTCTCTCTATTTCTCTCTCCTTCCCTCTCTATTACTCTCTCTCTATCTCTCCCTCGCTATCTCTCTCCTCCCCTCTCTATTACTCTCGCTCTGTCTCTCCCTCTGTCTATTTCAAACTCTCTCTTTCTCCCTCTCTTTCTTTCTCCCCCCTCTATCTCTCTCCCTCCCTCTGTATTTCTGTCTCTTTCTCTCCTTCACTTTCTCTCTCTCTCTCTCTATTTCTAACTATCCCTCTATCTCAGTCATCTTTTTTCTTTTTTTAAATTAATTTAGCGGTTGCTCTTAGCATAATAACTTGGAGTTTTGAAGAAAATGTGCTGTTAGTTAATGGCACTGTACAAATTAGGATTGGTCTATTGATGCCCAATGCACATTATTACATTATGGCATTTAGCAGATGCTCTTATCCAGATTGACTTACATAGAACTTCATTAAAATTTTGAAGGAAAAAAAATGTCTTAAACAACCACTCTCCGCTGGTCAATGGAATCAAACCTGGACTCTTTGAGTTAGGAGATCTTTTCCCTGATCATTGTATTCCACTGCTGCTGAGTGACAGGTGTCAGCAGTGTTTGAGTGACCTGTATCACAGACCCATACCAGTGCAGTTATACCAGCACAGTTAAATGAATGTACCTTCATTGGGGTTTCTGTGTGGCCCAATCGCTTAAAGCACCTAGCTACGGTGCACGGATCCAGACCAAGCCAGTGCCGGTAGCTACATAGAGCGACGCAGTTGGCGATGGCCTTGCCCAGGTTACGGGAAGGTTCAGTCGATTAGGAGTCCGTGTTTCAGGGGTCCACTCAGGGGTGGTGGATTGGGACTGCATGGCAAAGCCGTAAATCAAATCTATTTGTATAGTGCCTTTTACGTACGCTTAGCAGGGGACCGTGGTCTAAGCACCTCACGATAGAAAGCCAAGGGCGTGGGGGCATATGAGAGGTCTTCCTCCACCTCAGTTCCGTGCGAGTTTGGCTGTGTCTGAAAAGAAGCAAGCTGGTTTCTGAGGGGAACCACGAACGTCTTTCCTCTCTCCATGTGGCCCTGGGAATCGCGCGTGAATGCGGCTAATTGGATATTCCAAATTAGGGTGGGAAATCCTGCTCTACGAGGGTGCTGTACGGTGGTGCTGTATGAGGGTGCTGTATGGTGGTGCTGTCCAGTAGCGTTTGGGGTAAATGTGAGTCCTGGTTCCCACTCAGGGTTGACAGGCCTGAGGTTCAGGGAAAGAGGGCCGGACAGGAGGAAGGTTTCCGGAAAACACGGAAAAACAATCTGGTTGCGTCCGGTCATAGGCCCAGACTGAGGGCTACAACCTCTCCACACAATGGGCCATTATTTCATCCATTATGCACACACGCACACACACATACACACACACACACACACACACACACAGGCTGCGAGGAACACTCCAGGATGCCCTCCGACCCCCGTATTACACAGAATCACCCCCCTCCTCAGTCCACCTCTGGCTGCCCTGCGTCCTCCCCCCAGCCAATCACAGAGCAGGGCCGCAGGAAGTGAAACATGACACCCGTCCTACCAGCCCAGGGTTTAAAACCTGTGGCATGACCAGGGGCTCGGAGAACCACTGCCTCTCTCTCTCTCACACACACACACTCTCACACACGTTAAACGCAGTAACTGATTCTCCCAGCTGGCTGGGCTGTGTGCTGTCCCGTGCTGCTGAGGATTAGGGTCGCTCGGATCAGACGGGACCGCGCCGGGACTTTTTTGTTTTTGTTTTTGTTTTTTCGGGGGGTCTGTCCGTCTCTGCCCCCCCTGCTGCTCTCCCCCCCCCCCCCCCAGAAGGCTGGGCCGTATGATGCGGACCGCGTCCCTGTCTCTCTCCCCTCAGCTCAGCGGCGGCTCCGAGTGCAGCTGTGACCTCAGGCCCAGCGGATCCAAGAAGAAGAGGAAGCCGAAGAACCTGTGAGTCCCAGCTCGCTCTCTTTGTTCCGCTTCGGCTGCGCGTTTGTCTGCCTCTGTTTGTTTGTCCTGGAGTCCGCCGGGGTGAGGAGAGGCCGGGGGGGGGAGGGGTGAGGGTGAGGGGAGGCGGGGGGGGGAGAGGTGAGTGTGAGGGGAGGGCGGGCGGGTTATGGGTCGGGGTTGGGGGGGGCTGGCCCCCTTTTCTATCTTTCTGCAATCTCTCTAGCACAGTATGTCCCCCTTTTCTATCTCTCTAGCAAAATTAGTACAGTACATCCACAACTTTTAACTGGCCCGCACTGTATTATAATGGGTAAGGAACTAGTCTTGTAACCTATAGGTCACAGGTTCGATTCCTGCCGTTGTGCCCTTCAGCAAGTTACTTAACCTGAATTGCTTCGGTGTATATCCAGCTGTATAAATGGATGCAGTGTAAAATGCTGTGTAAAAAGTTGGTTAAGGCGCTCTGGATAAGAGCGTCTGCTAAATGCCTGTAATGCAATGTCAACTGGTTTGAATTACTGCGCCGGAGCGACGTTCAGTTTGAGTGCAAGCAGGTTCAGCGCGTCTTTCATCTGTGGGAATTTAAGCAATTATTATTTCATTTAAAAAAAAATTTTTTTTCATTTTGCTGCTGCCGCTGCTGCTTTTTAAATGGTAATTTAAGTGTTGCGTTTCCCTTCGGCGGCTGCCATTTTGAATTACGGCCGGTAATGAGCTGAGTGAAAGTGCAGGGAGAGTTAGAGGCTTTGAGGGGAAAGCACTCGACGGCTCGACTGAACGAAGCCCCACGTCTCGCCTCTTCGGCCCCCTGCGAATGGAGGCTCTGACAGCACTCTGCGTGCTTATAGCAGGGCTCCCGCACTTCCTGAGCGCTCTTAATGGTCCTCCGATTTAGAGAAATAAAATAAATATGAAAGCTGGTTGAAAGTTTTTCCACATTTTACCGGAGGTACTTCAAAGCGCTCGGTTTTCTTGTTGAGGGATCTTGAAGAAATCTCGAAGAGCTGCACGTCCACGCTTAACGTAAAACGGTTGAGTTCTCTTCAGAACTAATCCGGAGTTCAGGTTGCGCTCAGAATGGCTTTGGTTTGGGTTGGGTCTGACAGAGCTGATCCTGCTACAACTTCAAACTAATACGAAATGTTGACGTTATTTTTATATTGCTTTATCGATGGTATGGGCCGCAGTGCTTGTGATATATAGCCTCCTGTTCTTTTTAATGGGGCCTGGAGTGAGGCCTTGAGAAGACTTGAAACGTGCTGAAAATGGGTTTGATAGATACTGAAAAGTGTGAGACGCGTGTTTTATGTGACAGACAGTGTGGCTTTTGCAGCTAGGGCCCCTGGGCAGTCATTCCACCTGTTTTAGTGCAGTTAAACCCTTTGAAGAGTAGGTTCATTTAGAATTTTTTTTTTTCTCCACTGCATTCAATTACCAGCAGTGATTGTGACATCAGCATTCTTAACTGAAAATTCTAAATCAGTGTTCTAAAACTCCACTGCATTCAGTTACCAGCAGTGATTGTGACACCAGCATTCTTAACTGAACATTCTAATAATCTCTTTATGACCTCACATCTTAAAGGGTTGAAAGAATTCACACACAGAGGCTCTGACATCACCAGCCAGAGATGCTGCTGCGTTTCATGCTGGTGAAGCTATAAGCGAGCAGGGGTGTGAGTGTGTGTGTGTGTGTGTGCGTGCGTGCGTGTGTGTGCGTGTGTGTGTGTGTGTGTGTGTGTGTGTGTGTGTGCTGAAAGGGCGTTTTTGTGTGGAGGTGTGTTACTCAGTAGTTTTCAGACTAGCCTCTGCATCAGATCATTACTCTCATGACTCAGGGTGAGCCTGATTAGAACATGGCTGTTTTACCTTTTCCAGCCTCTTTGAGTCATGTTCGACTGACCCACAGCCACATACTTACTTTCTCTAACACACACACCTACATACACACACTCTCTCTCTCTCTGTCTCTGTCTTTCACACACACACACACACACACACACACACACACACACACACCTACATACACACACACTCTCTCTCTCTCTCTCTCTGTCTCTGTCTGTCTTTCACACACACACACACACATACACACTATCTCTCTCTCTGTCTCTGTTTGTCTTTCACACACACACACACACACACACACACATACACACTATCTCTCTCTCTGTCTCTGTTTGTCTTTCACACACACACACACACTCAAACACACTATCTCTCTCTCTGTTTCACACACACATACACACACCCACTCTCTCTCTCTTTCTCTCTTTCACACACACACACACACACACATGCACACACAGACACACACACACACACACACACATACTGGCCATGCGCTGTGGTGTTTGTGTGGTAGCCTCAGAATGTGACACATCTCATTGGAGGGCTAGCTTGGTATGACAGGAATTTGACACTGTGGGGAACCCCCCCCCCCCCCCGCTCCCACCCCCCACGAGCTTCCTGAGTGTTAATGGTCGAACGAGGGGGCGACGAAACCCAACGCGAGACTGCACACATCTCCCATTAACACGCAGAGGGACCGCCAGACAGGCGTGGGAGTCTGTGGGCTGGACTGGACAGAGTTAATGAGACACACAGGAAGTGCAGCTCGTAGGGTCAAAGGTCGGCCCACCTCAGACACCTACTGTAATGGGATGTAGCCCAGAGGTGGGTGGGGGGGGCTGTTTTTCCCAGGGGTGGTCTTTCCACTTTATGCACAAAGCAGGGTGTTGACAAACAGTAAGAGATTCAGACTGAGGTAATAGAATCTAGCAAGGGAACCTGTGAAATCGTATGTGAAGATACGTGTTTGATTATAAAACATCAAAACAATACATCCATGTTTAATTCGATAAAAAATTATTGGTGTTAAATTAAACTCTTATATTAGTCCAGTAGGTTTAATATCTGTTACATAACATTACATTGCATCACAGTAATTTAGCAGACAAAACAAAACAGTTCTGGAGAACACCTGTATTACTCTCTGCAATACAAAGATGTCGTCTCTCCAAGAAGGCACAGAGGACTGTTAACAATCAATAAGATTTTAACCGAGCCAACTACAATTTGTATTGCAGCAAAAAGGTATGATTTGACAGATAACGTTATACAGCTATACTGTACATATAACATAATCCGAAATGAAATGCAAGGGAAGAGAAAAAGAAAAGATATGCAGAGGGGGTCAGGGGAGCCATGGTGTGGACTGAATATGCATTCTAACACAAACTAGGTACTAACGAGTGTTGATTTTACAGTGAGCGTTTTACAGTGTGTAAACGTGAGGGACGGGAGCTTGGCTTGACTGTGTTGAATGAGTCTGGCTTGGAGACTGCAGACGTGTCCGAACTGTAGGACTACCTGAGGCAGACTGTCTGCCGTCACTGAGTCGTTTGGGCCCCTGGGGGGAGTGGACCCACTGACCTCCACTCCCTGGGTCTGGAACAGGAACAGGAAGTCCCTGACCGGTGCCCAATTAAGGAGAGGAGCGTTCACAATGGCCTCTGTCCCGCTGTGACAACAATGATTTTTGTCGCTTTAAAAAGAACAGGAAATTGAGAGATGGGGGGGGGGGGGGGGGGGTGAGGGGGTTTGGTTAAGCAGTGACCTCCAGGTCTTCCGGAGGCAGTGGGTCATGGGGAGATCTGCTCAAAGATTTACACCCCCCCTGGCAGCCCCCCCCACCACCCCCCAGGTCTGGACAGGGCACAGCTGGAATTCCTCCCAGTCATCACCTGTACCGGACCCCCCCAGGCGCGTTGGCTGCTGAAGGCGATGACGGACGCGGGCCTCTTGGCCACGCCCACAGCCTCTAGCCGGCAGGAAACGCTCTATTAACCCCGCCCGCCCCCCCCCCCCCCCCGCCCGCCTCCGGCTGGAGGATATCCTCCGCTTACCCCAGCTGCAGGAACTGAGACCCACCTGTTGCTATGGCGAGACGTTGATTGCCCAAAGGGCTTCTTTTTTTTGCGCGCGCTCACACATCTCACATTCTGAATATAGCGCAGGCTCTGCCCTGACCCTGCTACTAATCAGTCATTGTTAATACTTCGGATGCATCGATCCTCATCTGCCTGCACTAGTACTGCTGCTACTGCTATTAATGCTATTACAAATGCTACTAGTGCTTCCACTATTAGTGCTAATGCAAATATTATTATTATGTCTGCTATTAGTGCTAAAGCAAAAACATGCTAAATGGAAATGCTACTGTTAATGCATGTTAATGTGTTTGCTTTCCCATATGTATTTTATGCTTTTCTTCACTTTTTTCTTTTTAGTTTATATATCTATATATGCAAGTGTGCTTTCTGTATGAAGTTAATTGGATTTCCTTGCGCATGAATGTGCTATGTAAATTAACTTTAACTTGAACTTGAACTGATATTAGAGCTAATGCGGATACGTCTGCTACTTCTGCTATTAGTACGAATGTAAACAGCACTACTGCTGCTGTTATTACTAAAGCAAATGCTCCTTATACTACTGCCATCAGTAGCCTATTCATGGAAATTCTACTACTGCAACCACTACTACTGATATTGCCAATACAAATATTATAAGTACAAATTCTTCTACTTTTTTTGTGCTTTTCTGTACATTTGATGCTTAAAACGTACGTGTGCGTGTTTGTGTGTTTCATGACAAATTTAGAAAATGTGTAACAAGCATCGGTCAGTAAGCAGTACATTGACTCTGTATCTTGGTGCTGCGATGTTCATAACAAGGCTCCTCCAGTGTGTTGGAGTGTGTGTGTGTGCGTGTGTGTGTGTGTGTGTGACTGTGTTTGGGAGTGAGTATGTTGGAGTGTGTGAGTGTGTGAGTGTGTGTGTGTGTGTGCGTGTGTGTGTGTGTGTGTATGTGAGTGTGTGTGTGTGTGACTGTGTGAGTGTGCGTGTGTGAGTGTGAGTGTGTGAGTGTGTGTATGTGAGTGTGTGTGTGTGTGTGAGTGAGAGTGTGTGTGTGTTTAAACACTGTGAGGGAACAGGCCTGTTATAATAACTCAGGAACTTGCTCCGGAATGGCAAGCTGTGATTGGGTGGAGCCTAGACCCCGCCCCCTCACCCTCCCCTCTGGCGGTATATAAGAGCGCGGCGGTGCGGCGCGGTGGTCTGCAGTAATGCGAACCTCCGGCACCCTTCCCAGAGCCCCGCGCTCCGACACACACGCCCGCGCGCACACGCACACGCAGATGTTCCACGCCATGGTGGACTTCTCAGAGAAGCAGCTGGAGAGGTAAAGGAACGGCTCGCTTCTCACCGTCTCTGTTTTTGGGGGACCTCACGTGCTTGTCAAAAGGGGGACCGGGTGGGGTGCAGGGGTGGGGGAGGGGGGGGCGAGTGAGTGTCAGAGTCGAGCAACGCGCAGCAGCTGGTGTGGACTGAGAACTGACCTTAGCTTTGAGCCTGTGCATTTCGGCTGGCTGTGTTGGACACAGGGAATGCGAAGGTGCTTGTTTACGGTCAGTTGAAGGGGTCAGTTAGTGGTTAAGCGGAGAGCTTAATGAATTCTAAGAGCTGCTGATTGGCTTCAGCTTTGGTGGCTGGTGTGGAGTGGCGGTTGCGTTCACATCACTGAATGGAAAACACAATGTAGGCGTGTTTGAGTATATCTCTGACAGGCAGCTGCTGCCTCTGGCTTTTACGAGATTTAAAAAATTTAAAAAATTAGTATTATTTTTGTTGTTGTTATTTTTTGCTTGGTGGAAACTATTATCCAGGGCTGCTTGCATTTGTGAATGAAGCAAGCATAGCTCAGCGATAATGCAGGTGATGCACCTTATTCTGGGTTAGAGAGGCAGTAGGGATTTGACCCTATGATGTCCTGGTTGGCTGTGTTTCAGAAGCCGGGTTTCAGTACGGAAAGGGAACTTTGATAGGCTGCGGCGATTAGGACTTCCTGTAGAGGGCCACGCCCCCTCTGCAGTGTCCCGCCCAGCCGAATCGCGTTCCCTCACCCACAGGGGCATCACTTCGAGGGGACATGTCAGAGTCTTTCTGCAGTTAGACCTGGGGGGGGGGGCAGGAGGGAGAGAAAGAGAGAGAGAGTGAGAGAGCTGTGCAAGAGCAGAGGGAGTTTCGCGCAATGCATGTAATTCCACGAGTTGGCGGCTTTGGGATTTTGTCTCTGTGGCAAAAGGTGTGTCACGTGGGTCAGGGCAGGGGTATTTCCTAGGATGGAACACTCCTCCATCTGGGGTTTGGGGCTGACAACCATCACCCAACCCCCCCATCCACCCAAATGGTTTGTTCCACAGGCAGTGATTGGCACCGTGGACGTCAGTGTAGGTGGATATATGACTACAGTAAATGGGGGGGGAGGTGTGAGATGAGAGGCAGAGCCCTCCATCTTGCTCAGGGAAGTTTCCTCAGGGACTGGACCTCTCTGGCATCTGGACTTTCCTAATTTGATAATCTTCTGTCCAGCCTGTGCAGTAGATAAGAGCAGAATGGGTGTGTGCCGGGGGGTTATTTAAATTGGGCGACCTCTCGCTCACTGATTTGCACAGCTGCCGTTATGGTGTTGCCCGGAACCTAAGCACAGGTAGAACTCTCACTTCCTGTATCGCTGTCCCATGTGGAACTCGCACTTCCTGTATCGCTGTCCCATGTGGAACTCGCACTTCCTGTATCGCTGTCCCATGTGGAACTAGCACTTCCTGTATCGCTGTCCCATGTGGAACTCGCACTTCCTGTATCGCTGTCCCATGTGGAAATAGCACTTCCTGCATCGCTGTCCGGGGAGAACTAGCACTTCCTGTATCGCTGTCCGGGGGGAACTCGCACTTCCTGTATTGCTGTCCCAGGTGGAACTCACACTTCCTGTATCACTATCCCATATGGAACTCGCATTTCCTGTATTGCTGTCCCAGGTAGAACTCACACTTCCTGTATCGCTGTCCCAGGTGGAACTTGCACTTCCTGTTCAGTATCCTCGGTGGAACTCGCACTTCCTGTATTTCTGTATCACTGTGCTCAGTATGACAGCCTGTTTGTACTGGGAGGAGCCGGCCTAATTTAGGACTGTGAGTGACGGCTCACGGCCAGCAGGTGGCAGTCAACGCAGAACTCTTACGCATAAAGCCACAAGTGCCTTCCTATGACCAATTGAGACACAGCCAGAGAGGCATTTCATCACCTGAGGACTTACAAACTGGACTGAAATTAAACTATTAGAGTTCATTTAAAACTGAGAATATTGCTGCTTATGCACTTTTATATAGAATTCACTGGGGTAGATGCAAATGGAGTGAGTGAGTGAGTGTGCGTGTGTGTGGGAGTTGGTGTGGGTAGTCTTGCAGGGTTATTGGACCCATGTGTATTTGGGATCTGCAGCCAAATTCTTATAAATGTTGTGCTTGTTCACGGTGAATATTTGTTGAGAAGCTAACAATATAGCATCACTGTATAGTCACTGTTATTATCCTGACTCTAGGAGTATTAAATATATTTTCTCTGTAGTTACATCTGGACTTACAGACGCGTGCTTTATTGTATTCAATCTGGCGAAGACGATCTGCTAAATGAATATGATGTAGAACACGAGCAATCCAGCAGAATGCAAGCAGTTTTATACTGTAGTATCATCTCCGGTCCAAGAGGTGGCAGCATGGAGTTAAAATTCAGCCCTAGCGCGCACCTCCTTTCATTGAGTTTGCCCACTTATATTGGAACCAGGCTCCGATAATTAATTGTTTGATTAGGCTTACAAATATTTTCCAGGGCTCCTAAAATGACGCTGTCAGTGCCTCTCTGACCGCGAGGTACGCCTCTATTAGCCTGCCATCAATCAGCCGAACCCCCCAGCCCCCGTCTAAAAATAAATCAGTCAAACATTCTGCTTTCCGTTTTTACATTTGACATTCTAAAATGAGCTCAGGCAGTCCAAAATGCATTTATGCGCTGCCTCTTTTCTAAATCCGGAGACCTTTGAGCGTCTAGAAAGAAAAACAGAATTAGAGATGGGGCGGTTTTATCAAAATTGAACAGGAGACTTTTGTTTTTAACAAAAAACAGCCCCCGCCCCCCCGCCCCGCACACACACACACACATATGCAATGCACCCTCCCACACTCATACGCTTCATTTAGTTAAAGCAGCTTCTACAAATGTGAAACACCAGCCTGTGCATCACCAGTTAAAAATGATCACCCATCCGAAGGCAATTTGCATTTCCTTATCATCGGCTTGTGTTGAACAAGCACAAAATCCCACCCACACCAAAGCATTTTTAATCATGTGTAAAGTTTGTCATACTCCTAAAATATTAGTGGGGGGAAGGGGGGGGGGGGGGGGTGGCAGTTCCATGACTGCTGAACTGGGGGGGGGGGGGGGATTCTGGGGGTTGTAGTTTGTGTCTCATCACCTTATCTGTTTGGCTTTCCTCTTTTCCTCTTTCCCTCCCCCAGAAATATTTAATTACAGCTGTCATGTTCCTCACTCTTTACTCATTCACCCCCCCCCCCCCCACTCTCCCACCAATGCCACAACCGTGCCCTCCCTACACACACACTCACACTCACACACACACCACACACACACTCACACACGCATAGACACACGTGCATACTTACAGACACACAGTGCACACACACCTTCTCATCTTTTCAAGAATGAAGCTGCTCCTTGTTGCCTTGACGACGAATGGGGGAGTCATAAATAGTTGGCAGCATCCTGTTTCCTGTCTGGGCCTGTTCACACTTTCCTTCAGTTCATTCTGTTTCTCCTTCTCTTTCTCTGTCCTTCCTGCTTCCTTTCTCTCTCTCCTCCCCCGTTTCCTTCTCTTAGAGAAGGCCTGTGTGGTCAGACTCAGTCTTTCATGCGCACAACTGACCTTTTCACTGGTCCCAGGCCCCAATGCAAAACTGAGAGAGAGAGAGAGAGAGAGAGATAGGGAGTGAGAGAGAGAGAGAGAGAGAGAGAGAGAGAGAGAGAGAGAGAGAGGGAGAGAGAGAGAGAGAGGGAGAGAGAGAGAGCAAAGATTGATGAATTTGTTTGTATTCTGAGCTGCTTGGGTTTCTCTTTGGGTTTCGTTAATGTGTATGTCTGGCGGCGGAAGTATGTTCGTGAACACGTTTGTGTGGAATTGGCCTCCGATTAAACTGTATTATGTGCTTGTACAGAGGTACTCATCTCTCTCTCCCCCCCCCCCCCCCCCTCTCTCTCTCTCTCTCTCTTTCCCCCTCTCTCTCTCCAGGGCCAAGGACATGAAGAACCGCCTGGCGTTCCTCAGGAGGAAGAGTGAGTCTCCTGGAAGCTCACCGGCTGGCAGGCTGGACAAGGCCATGAAATCCATCAAGTAAGTATCACCCCCCCCCCACCCCACGCCCCCACGTCCTGCCGTGCCCCCTGTGCCCATGACTGTGCCCCCTCACCCCCGTGACACACAGGATCAGCTCCAGCAGTACTGTAAATGAAAGCAGAGAAATAGCTGATCAGGCATTCCACCAGCCTGTCAATCATTCAGTCATCTGCTACTCGAAATGAAAGTGTCACAGGAAGGCTTAAAGAGTGGGGGATTTTAAAAAATGAAGCTGAAAAAAAACATTTTTTTTTAGTAAACGGGTGAAATCAGGTTAGCGGGTCTGCAGGTTATCTGGATAGCGGGTCTGCAGGTTATCTGGTTAGCGGGTCTGCAGGTTATCTGGTTAGCGGGTCTGCAGGTTATCTGGTTAGCGGGTCTGCAGGTTATCTGGATAGCGGGTCTGCAGTTTATCTGGATAGTGGGTCTGCAGTTTATTACGATAGCGGATCTGCAGTTTATTACGATAGCGGATCTGTAGTTTATTACGATAGCGGATGTTATTATTATTATTATTATTATTACCTCATGCGTCAATGATGCCTGCGAACTTTCAAATCAAATGCACTGAAGGTTTTGGTTGGATGCAGCCAGCATTTAAAATCAGACCCCCGAGGCGTATGAAAGTAGCCTACTGTGCGATCAGTGTGTCCAACATTGCCCTAGTAAATTCTTAGAAGTAAAGAAATCAAGTTCGGGTTAGATATGCGTGCAGTGACTTGCTAGTTAAACTTTCGCTAGATTGTTCGTTATTCACCCATATGAGTTTTGTAATTATTCTGTTGTCCGTCACGCGCTGTTAGCTTTATTTGAGAGTGAGAAACATAAGGCTGAGGACGGTATCCCCTCGCAGCTGTCCTGTTCCGTTCAAACCAAAGCTTGGTCTGTGTTCTCGGAGAAACGCGCAAAGTGTGAATTTGTCAGTGTTTGATATTTCCTGTCCGTAAACTCTCACTAAGCCTTCTGCCGTTGCCAACAGCTGAACCCAGCAAGCGTTAGTAAGAGAGATCTGAGTGCGGCGGAAGGACGGGGTAGAGATAGACAGACAGATGCAAGGATCTAAAAAAAGGAAGGCTAAAGTGTGAGAAATGCTCACAGACCGTGAGTGAACGGGGCTGAGTTAGCGCAGATCGGCTGCGTGCTGTCAGGACCTGCAAGACCGGGAGGAAAGGGGGAGGGGCGGCCCCCAAGCCGAGCCGTTAGACGCCACCCCTACTGCCTCTCATAATCTCCGCCCCCAGTTTGAGATACTATAAGAGGAAGCGTCCAGCGGAGGCAGGCAGAGACACGCGCAGCACGGTCAGTCCGGTAACTGAACAGCAGACGGAGCTAGTCCGCGAACACAAGGCGAGCGCTAACGCATAACGGAGCTCGCTGCTTCGAATGGGTCACACAATGAGAAACCTAGCAGAGATGGGCTTATTAAAGAATCGTTCCGCTTTCATCTGCAGGCCCGCCCCAGAAGACGCGCTCAAATGGGGGGAGTCATTGGATAAACTGCTGGTGCACAAATGTAAGTTCAATTCCTAATTTTCATTTTTATACATTTTTTAAATTTCGGTCCTTATCTTTAGCTTTTTAGTGCGCTTTCTGTTTCAGTGTGCTGCTGGTAATTGTTCATGCGTGCTTTTAGTTTCATGCGTGTTTTTGAGTGCATTTTTAAAAACCGTTTTTACCTGTTATTGGGGAACGTGCCTGTGTTGTGGTGCATTGTGTAGGCATGCCTTTCTGGGCAGCACGCGTTCAGCGGGTGTTTGTGCGCGCGGCTGAATGGAGCTGAATGGGAATGCTGTCAGCCGTTCCACTTGCTCTAATCTCCCCGATAAATAGAAGCGTGAATTAGTGACGAGAGATTTAGGGGAGGGGGGTGGTAGATGAAGAGGGATGGAGGGAGAGAGATTACTGCTGGCTGCAAATCGTCCGCTTCGCTTCTGCTCCTTCCGTTTCTGTACAATTTATGACCTCGAGTCTCCGGGGCAGCTGCCAGCGCGAGCCCTCAGTAGTTTCGCGGTCACTTCTGCAGGTGCGCGGCTGCAGAGTCGCGCCGTCCCAAATGCAAAGGGAACAGATCGCGAACAACGGCAGCGGTAAACCTGCCGTTTGTACCTTCATGCCCCTTTTCATCACCTGCTGCACACACACACTCTTGCACTATGCAGGCAGCCTCATTATCAGTCGCGTTGCACGTTTTGTGGGAACCGAAGGCGCCTGCACATTAATTTCTTTCCTGTCCGTCTTCACTATTATTTTTCCCACAAGTGATTAAAAACCGCAAATCCCAGAAGCCCAAGCCCCCGATGCGCAGAGCCCAATTAAATCTGTAACAGTGAAATCGCGGTGGCAAAGAACTGACATAATTAAAGTTCGGGGTAGGGGACTGCAGCATTACAACGGGGTCACGAAGTCGGTAAAAAGGCGGGCTGTCAGTCTGTTTAGGAGAAGCACGTGGCGGAAATTAAAGCAGTAATCGCTGCAGTGAAGCCAATGTGCTGTTTTAGGTAAACCGCTGTATTAGCACTGTGATGTTCACCGTTGATTTGTTTGCTCTCCATTAACGGTTCTCTCTTCCCCCTAATCTCCTCTGGCAGATGGCCTGGCTGCGTTTCGGGCGTTCCTGCGCACTGAGTTCAGCGAGGAGAACCTGGAGTTCTGGCTGGCGTGCGAGGAGTACAAGAAGATCAAGTCCCAGTCCAAGATGGCGTCCAAAGCCAAGAAAATATTCGGCGAGTACATCGCCATCCAGTCCTGCAAAGAGGTGAGTGTTAGGGACGCGAGCCACCGTTTCCGCGGCGACGCTTCCGTTGCCATTGACAGCGCTAGCGGTTTCCCTGCTTTGACGGGTCCAGTGCTGTGGACCGCGAACGCGTTCAGTTTGTTCTGTCCGAACTAGAGAAAAATCATCTTTAAGAATACCATTGTGGAACGCCAATTTCTGTTAGAAACTGAATATCTGAAAAGTGTTGTTGAGGAAGTTATGGTTCTTTCTGTACGAGAACAAAGACGTGCCAAAATTCCGAAAAATAGGAGAAAATAGGATTGCGCTTTGTTTGTTTTCCAATCCGAGAAGGAATTCTGGCCTTATATTAATTTCTTGTTTCTCCCCCCTTCCCCAAAACCAGGTGAACCTGGACTCCTACACCCGGGAGCACACCAAGGACAACCTGCAGGACATCACGCGGTCCAGCTTCGACCTGGCCCAGAAGCGCATTTACGGACTCATGGAGAAGGACTCCTACCCCCGCTTCCTCCGCTCGGAGCTCTACATGGACTTAGTCAACCAGAAGAAGGCCAGCTCCACGTCCACGTCGTCGACGTCGTCGTAAAACAAAAAAAAAAACAAAAAGACTGAAAGGACAGATACGGACTTGAAAAGCCGGAGGGCCTCGGCTAGCGCTCTGTCTCCCGCTCGTTTTTCGTTTCGTTTTTTTTTTTTTTTTTCGTTTTGATCCATCCCGTCGACATCCCGGTTTTGAAATGGAAGGTTGGCGGACGCACTGAAGAAAGGGGGGGACAGGGTGCTGTTTACACGGAGAGGGCGGGGGGTTGTCCCGGAGGAGCCCTGGCGTTTCGGGGCGCCCTCGTCCGGACGGCGCGCGGGAGCGCTAGCCCCCCGCTATTCGCTATTAGCTATGTTAATATTATTGCTATTGTTCTTATTTAAGTTTCTTTCCGGACGTACTGGAGAATGGAGGAGGAGGTCCCCCGGCCCCTAAAAGACGTGAACAGTCCGGTACTGTTTTTTTTTTCGGGTGGCCCCCACCTCCTCCTCCTTTGGGACCTGTTCAAACACTGGTACAACAGCGATCCCGTTTTTACATCCCCCACGCCCCCGTGCCTGTGGCACTGTTTCTTTGCTGCTTGCAGCAGGGAAGGTTAAGGGGAGGGGATGACTGCTTGATTAACTCAGCAGAAGTAGTTTTTTTTTTTATTTCTTTCTCTTTTTCTTTTTTTGGCCACCGATACACGCACGCCCATATCCCAGCATGCACTTCCTCTACCCGTCGCTCCTTTGCCCAAAGAATGAGAAGGAAAAAAAGAAACAGCTGAGACGTCGCAGAGAGGCAGGAATGTAAAAAAAAAAAAAAGACATTCGGAACCCAAACTGCGGAAAGGCGCGAACGCGCTGCTTGCGCCCCTCCTGCCTCCTGGTTCTGACCCGTCCGGAGGCGACCCGCTGGCCGTCTCCGAAAGTCGTGTTCTGTAGAGCAGTTCATAGTAGCCACGCCAGGACTGGGCCAGACTGTCTCCTCGGGACATTAAACACACCCATGAAGCTTGCTCTTTTTTTGTGTTACACAACTTTTTTTTATTTTATATTATGATTATTTTTTCTACATTTGAAATGTTGTGTTTATTTGTTGTTCTCTTTCAAAACCTGCACTCTGTCGTAGCCGGGTAAATCCCAATTGTCAGGGGGAGGGAGGGTGGGGGTTGCCCTCTTCTTTTGAAATGAGAGAGACTGCTTTACTTGTACAAAAAAGGTTTCCACGATATTTATTTTCACACTTCTGAAGGCTTCTCTCATTGGCTGAAAGCTCTTCTCTCCCCAGCCAACCACAAATCGGGGCCAGCGGGGCCCTGGCTTCAAGTGCAATATTTTGTTTTTCCCCCCGTGGATAAATTTGCTTTTTCTTTTACAATTTATTTTTTTTGAGCTAGACAATGGATTAAGCTGTGTATTAACGTTATTCGTTAGAGTTTCGAATTCTGCTTGTGTGTCGACTCGACGGCGAAAAAGAAAGAAAAGGTTTAAAAGTTTGTTCATTCTAACGTTGTGAGCCACCGGCAGCTGGCAGTCGGGGGTTTCGAGGTTGTAAATATAATTCTTAAGAAAACGATGGAAAATAAATAAAAATAAATAAATACAAAAACACAAATGAGATTTCATAATTGTAACATAAATATTGGGTTGTAACTATGTAAATATCTGGAGAGCTGGAGCTAAGAGACGGGGTGGGCGTGGCCCTCCTCGTCCGGGTCACGCTCTGCTTGTGCGTTGTCGTGGGAACTTATCATTTCCACTGTTTACAATTCAGAGCATCTCCTGAGGTAGTGAGGGGAAAAAAGAGATTTGGTGTCATTGCTACAGGTAAATAAAACAACCAACCGATAAATGATAACTGACCTTGTGCCGTGTCTTGTTTGCTGCAGACCTGTAGACTTCTATTCAGTTTGAACCTGCATTTTACTTCAAGTCCTTACTTTTGACTACCATGCTTAATTGAGTGCTGTTTTGGAACCATAAAAACAGTAGCTGGTTCATATAGATTACAGAAAGACAAAGGTCACCAGAATTAAACTAAACAGAGGCCCAAAGTCACTTTGCACCAGATAGGCTAGCCAGTTCATACTAAAATCTGGCTCCTGAATCCAAATCCGGTCCTGGTTTTCATTGACTCCCAGGTCAATAACTGAACAGTTGGTGCTACCGATTGGTCAGACTATTCACACCCGACTCCCAGGTAAAGCGAGGGTGGAAAACCACCAGTTCTCGGCCCGCGAGGACCGTGATTTGAGTAACTGGGTGGGGGGCTAGCCGGCATAACGAGCGTGCAGAATGAACTGCGCCCCCTGGTGCGCGGGCTGAATCACTGCACATTACGCGGCGCTCTGAGCGGCTGCTCGCTGCGCTGGCTGCGCTATCTCCCTCCGCCAGGCGTCGCGGCGCGGAAGGCGAATCAGGCGATAGGGCCTCGCGCTGTCATTCCACCGACCGCACCGCCAGACGTCCAGACAGCCTACGAGCAGCCACGGGTTACGCAATAAAGGGAATGGAGGTCCTTATGGCGCTTCAGTGTGTGCGTGCGTGTGTGTGTGTGTACGTGTGTGTGTTTTTGTGTGTGTGCGTTTTCTATGAAATATTACGAGTCAGTACAGTACAGGTCAAAAGTGTTACACCTGTGGTAAAAAAATAATTTAAAAAAAATATATATATAGGTATAGAAGAATTCTGTTCATTTAAGCACATTTATTGTATAGGAGACCAACATATCTAAGCCTAACTGCCATATTTCTTGCAGCTTCAGTGCCTGTTCTATTTACACTGCAGGCTAATGGTATTAGGCTACCTGTGGTTGAAAAAAAAACTTAAGGTATATAAGATTTCAGTCCATTTAACTACCCCTCTACCCCCGTCCTTCCCACCCCTCCACTTCCCACTTTGCAATGTTATTGGATAGACTTCTGAGTTTGCTTAGTGGTAATTAAAGCCAAAGGACCATTGGCAGACCAGCTATCAGGGTAGTGCCACAGCTTAGACCTCGTATACTGCTAGGCATGGTGGGTGATGGTTTTTCCTCCAGTCCCTGTTGCTATGACAGCAGCATGACCTGGTGAATTTGACCCGCCCCTGTTTTCAAAATGCCAGGCTTTCCTTGAAAAACTTTGGAACGCTGTACCCTTGCCCACTCTCTCACACACACACACACACATATACAAACGTACCCACAGACACACACATGTTCTCACGGATAAACACACGCACCCACTCACACAAATGTACCCACAGACACAGGCACCCACAGATATACACACACAAACGTACCCACAAATACACACACACAAACGTACCCACAGATACACACACACACAAATGTACCCACAGACACAGGCACACACATACACGCACACACACGCACCCACACAAACACACACAGATACACACACACCACACATGTACCCATGCACCCACAGATACGCACACGCACACAAAAACAACCTTGAAGAGCTGTGGTGTGAACAAGCAGATGGGAGGGTGACAGAAAGGGAGGTGGAGTTGAGTGGGGGTGGGGGTGAAGTAGAACGGGGGGGTAGAGTAGGAGTAGAGAGGGGGTGGGGGGCGGAGTAGAGGGCTGGATGGGGGGGAAGTGGGCAGTTGGTGGGTTGAAGGCTGTTGCAGTTAGAAACCCTAATCTCCCCTACCAGCTGTCTCCCTCAGAAACCACCGCCAAATGCCACCATTGTCCTGACCTCTCAGTTCACTGCCTCTGCTTCTTCCCTCTTTTATTCTCTTTTCCTTCTCTCCTCCGTTTCTTTTTACCACCCCCCCGCCCCCCTCCGCCCCCTCCCGTGGTCTCCCCCCTCATTCACTGTGAGACAGACGGGACCAAAGTTTTTCCTCTTTGTTAGGAGGACTTTTCTTCCTCTTCCTCTTCCTCATCTGTTTTCGCAATATTCTCCCTGCGCTGCCAACAGGGCGATTGTTTTCGAGTCGAGCGGCGGTGGCCGTTCCCGCCTTTCCATCTTCCGGAACTCTCCGCCATTATTCACGGACGTCCTGGAAACCTTTCCAGACAGGATTTCATTGGCCTTCTTTAAAAACAGGTGTTGATAAGGCTGAAAATAGTAAGGGTTGGCTCCCAATGCTAACATTTCTCAGGTGGCACCAGTGACCCCTGGAACTGTGAAACCCATTACCTGTTCCTGACTGGGACCATTCCTGACACACACACACACACACACACACACAAACAAACACTTGAGTCCAGGGAATGTCCTGTTCCTCCTTCACTGCCATGTTGATAGTGCAAAGTGGTTTGTCTTTTATTTCAACACATTTTCTCCACGGCTTACTCATTTGGAATAATAATTTAACTGCCCCCCATAACATCATGTGCCCTATAACTCAAGCAATGTCCCGGCCGTGTCCATTCGAACCGCTGCCCTGATTCATCCAACGGACACTCTCTGTATTTCCTAAACAGTTCGCACCTCAAATATAAACATTTTAGTTCCTGGTTTAAAGACAAAAAAACTACTACCTTATTTTTTTTCCGCTATTACCGACCGCTAGACAACGTGTTCTCAGGGATTGTTTCCCAAAGCTCACTCTTTATTTTCCCAGGGAGAACTCGTTGGGGGGCGGCACGGTGGTGCAGTGGGTAGCACTGTCTCCTCACAGCAAGACGGTCGTGGGTTCGAATCTCGGCCTGGGGCCTTTCTGTGTGGAGTTTGCATGTTCTCCCTGTGTCCACGTGGCTTTTCTCCGGGTACTCCGGGTTTCCTCTAACTTCCCCGTAGGTATGAGTGCGTGTGTGAATGGTGAGTGAATGGTGTCTGTGCCCTGCGATAGATTGGCGGCCTGTACAGGGTGTACTCCTGCCTCTCGCCCAATGCACGCTGGGATAGGCTCCAGCACGCCCCGCGACCCTGCTCAGGATAAGCGGGTATGGATAACGGATGGATGGATGGAAGCCGTTAGCCTCCAGCGGCTCCTGTGGTTTCCTGGCTGGACGTGCAAAGCGCTCTCCGGAGCGAAACGCGGAATTCGCGCTCTCGGTTGTCTGGGACGCGGAGCTTAGGCAGACACATTCAGCTGTCGCGGGGGCCTGGTGGCGGGTTAAGCCGATTAATCCTTAAAAAAAATAAACTCAACGGCGGAGTTGCTAGGGGACGGCCACCTCCCCTGGCTGCCATTGGTGCGATTCATGGGCTTCGGTGTTGAAAGAGCGTCCTGATTGGTTGCCGGGCGACTGGCAGTCCCTCCCCCTGCCTTGCCTGTAACGGTCTATTCTGCCCTCTACCCCTCCCCCTCCATTGGCTAATTAGACCCAGTGGTGTTGATGTCATGTCCAATCAGCCCATCTCAATGGGCTGGTGCTAATTCCACAGTGCGCACAGGTCATAATGGCCTGACATCCCATTAACCGCTAATGGTACCATTTTTTTAAATGTCTGTACATTTTTATCGAATTAAGAAACATAAGTAATGAAGGAGCTGGGAAGCGAAGTGTATGGGGACCCTCTGTTTTAGGATTGTGGGTGGGAGGGTTTCCATACACCATAACAAATGACATTGTTCTAGAATGTTCCGTAAAGGCTTGATTCGGTTCATAACTGACCATGAGAAGACCACAACACATGGATAGCATCGCTGGTGTGACCCCCTAACTGCTGGCTAGGTAGTTGTGCTCTGTGGATTGGAGGGTTGTCACCTTGAAAGAAGGTTCTCAGGGATGAAATGATCAATCGATCCCATTTAGTAAGCCACAGCAGAAACACCAGTACCTGTGACCACTATGTTTCCAATGTCTGCAGTACTTGTATGTGTACACATGCACATGCACATGACCCAGGAAAGGCAAGTGAAAAGGGAGTGGAGTTTGAACTCAGTGAATTATGGGGCGACATAGCTCAGGAGGTAAGACCGATTGTCCGGCAGTCGGAGGGTTGCCGGTTCAAACCCCGCCCTGGGCATGTCGAAGTGTCCTTGAGCAAGACACCTAACCCCTAACTGCTCTGGCGAATGAGAGGCATCAATTGTAAAGCGCTTTGGATAAAAGCGCTATATAAATGCAGTCCATTTACCATTTACCATTTATTAATTTGTCTTAAATCCCAGTGGCTGTTCAGTTTTTGACAGAGGCATTGGTGCTTTGGCCAGAAACCTGACAGGAAGAGTAATTGCAGAGTCTGGCAGAGGGCCTCTGTTCAGCACGGGGCTGAGTCTGCCAAGAGATGGGCACGTTGGCAAGGTTTTTATGTGCAATGGGTAGAAGGCTATGTTTTTTACGAGTGACGGGCATGCAGGCTGTGTTTCCTTACAAGCGATGGGTACGTAGGCTATGGTTTGTTTTTTTTTGCAAGCGATGGGTATGTAGGCCATGTTTTTATGAGCGATGGGTACGTAGGCCATGTTTTTATGAGCGATGGGAACGTAGGCCATGTTTTTATGAGCGATGGTTATGTAGGCCATGTTTTTTTTTGCAAGCGATGGGCACGTAGGCCATGTTTTTATGAGCGATGGGCACGTAGGCCATGTTTTTATGAGCGATGGGCACGTAGGCCATGTTTTTACGAGCGATGGGCACGTAGGCCATGTTTTTATGAGCGATGGGTACGTAGGCCATGTTTTTATGAGCGATGGGCACGTAGGCCATGTTTTTACGAGCGATGGGCACGTAGGCCATGTTTTTATGAGCGATGGGCACGTAGGCCATGTTTTTATGAGCGATGGGTACGTAGGCCATGTTTTTATGAGCGATGGGCACGTAGGCTATGTTTTTATGAGCGATGGGTACGTGTATAGGGGGGTGTTTTTACGACTGTCGTGACAGCCCCGGTCATATAAGGCGCACCTCTCTCCCTCCACAGCTGCAAACACAGAGCTGGCAACGGCAGGTCACTGTAAACTCCTCAGACTTGTTTTGATCAGAGACGGTGTCAACGCTGTCCGAACCGCTGCTCCTTTTACTTTCAGTTAGAGCAGAGATTTATACAAACTCGTCTGAGACCGTGTGCTCTGAGCAGACACTAATGAGCCAACATTACTCAAGCTTTCTATTTTCAGCGCTGTTGACATAAATGTTTGGACAATTTGGTCTGAATAAGTTCATCTGCCGGTAAGATAATCGATTAGAATTTTTTTTTCCCCAAGATTTATTTATTTTACTAATCCAATTAATCCATCACAGTTATACTTCTATTTTTTTTCATTTTAAAAGTTTGATTTATAAAACAAGTTTCCTGGCTATGTTTTGGTCTTCGTTCAGAAGTGCAGTAACACAGCTACGCTCATACACACACCAGACTCGTCTGTCGTGGAAAAATAAAGTACTGATTAGTGATACAGGGCCGGCTCATTGGACAGACTAAACTTGAGCATACAGTCACGGCGTAAAAGAAGAACATAACAAGCGTGTAAATTTGTGCCTTTCCCTCGTCATTATCTGACCGTTTTATCTCTGACAGCTCTCTCAATGCCATCTTTATCTCCCGCTGCTCCTAAGTGGTATTTGGGAGCGATATAATCTAAACTGCAGCGCGCGCATCCGTTGCCTAGATCAGGACCACGAGAGGCCTTGTGGTGAACGCAACACAGAACGCAGCTAACTGAACAACGCACGGTCGGTTTCCTGCTGAATTTTGCAAGCAAAATCTAAAATATGAAGTTAACAGTCGTGATATTGACAGCAATCTGGAAACAAACATTTTTGAACAGGGGCAGCTGAAATTGTTGATAAGTGTCCTGCATCGATCAAAGAAAACCCTGCGCCATTTTAAATTTGTAATCAAGGCTGTGGCTACGGGACCGAACGTGCTGCGTTTTGATTGAACCAGTCCCTGGGAATCTCAGGGGGACAGACGGTAGACACAGGCCACCAGAGGGGTGGGGTGGAGGCCGAAAGAGCAGGTCGGGTTGGAATTATGAGATTAATTTCACTCTGGGACAGATTACTGTTCAGCAGCAAAAAGAGACCGCCAATTGTTCGCCATGGCCAGGACATACGTACATACACACTTACACACTTACACACTTACACACTTACACACATACACACTTACACACTTACACACTTACACACTTACACACATACACACTTACACACTTACACACTTACACACATACACACTTACAGACATACGGACATACGTACATACACACTTACACACTTACACACTTACACAACTACACACTTACACACTTACAGACATACACACTTACACACTTACAGACATACGTACATACACACTTACACACTTACAGACATACACACATACACACTTACACACTTACACACTTACAGACATACGTACATACACACTTACACACTTACACACATACACACTTACACACTTACACACTTACAGACATACACACATACACACTTACACACTTACAGACATACGTACATACACACTTACACACTTACAGACATACACACATACACACTTACACACTTACAGACATACGTACATACACACTTACACACATACACACTTACACACTTACACACTTACAGACATACACACATACACACTTACACACTTACAGACATACGTACATACACACTTACACACTTACAGACATACGGACATACACACTTACACACTTACAGACATACGGACATACACACATACAGACTTACAGACATACACACATACAGACTTACAGACATACATACATACACACATACACACATACACACTTACACACATACACACATACACACATACACACTTACACACTTAAACACATACACACTTACAGACATACGGACATACGTACATACACACTTACACACTTACACACTTACACACTTACGCACTTACGCACTTACACACTTACGCACTTACGGACATACGGACATACGTACATACACACTTACACACTTACACACTTACACACTTACGCACTTACAGACATACGGACATACGTACATACACACTTACAGACATACACACATACACACTTACAGACATACACACATACACACTTACAGACATACATACATACACACATACACACATACATACTTACAGACATACATACATACACACATACACACTTACGGACATACAGACATACGCACATACACACATACAAACATACGCACACATGGACATGCACATACACCCATACGCACTTATGGACATACGAACATACGGACACGCGGTCATACACACATACGCACACATGTTCCAGCCCAGACCGGCGTGTCATGTGATCCAGCAGTCTCTCGCACAAGGCCGTCAGTGGCGGTCAGAACGGGGAAAGAGCAGAGAATGAGTTTGCGGGAAAAGAATCGTATGAATCATGCTGAATTCAGGAAAAGGATTTGTCTGAGTTGGGCTTTGTCTGTACAGTAATTTCAGCTGATTTAAATTCCCATTATCTCTCCCCTCAGGGGATTCCCACTCTTAGATGGAAGTGTATTTATTGACTGCGAGTGTGAGTGTGTGTGTGTGTGTGTGTGTATGTTTGCCAAGAGTGGCCTCGGCAAGATTCATAAATCACCAACATCACAAGCAGCCATTAATGAGTGTGCAATGGTCAGGCTCCCTGGCGATAGACAAACAGACACAGATAGATAGATAGATAGATAGATAGATAGATAGATAGACAGACAGACAGACAGATACATAGATAGACAGACAGACAGACAGACACAGATAGATAGATAGATAGATAGACAGACAGATACATAGACAGACAGACAGACAGACAGACAGACAGACAGATAGATAGATAGACAGACAGACAGACAGACAGACACAGATAGATAGACAGACAGACAGATAGATAGATAGACAGACAGACAGACACAGATAGATAGATAGACAGACAGACAGACAGACACAGATAGATAGATAGATAGATAGACAGACAGATAGATAGATAGATAGATAGATAGACAGACAGACAGACAGACAGATAGATAGATAGATAGACAGACAGACAGACACAGATAGATAGATAGATAGATAGACAGATAGATAGATAGATAGATAGATAGATAAAGAGGGGGGAGGGAAGTGTGGTTAAATCTATTGGTGGGCCACAGCTGTGCCCATAACCTTGCGGTTCTCAAACTCGGTCCTCTGGATCCCCTGAGAACGTGTTCTTCTGTTCCCTCCAAAATTGCAGTCTCGGTAAAGTAACGAGCTGCTAATTGTTTTTAATTGAACACTTTCAATCCAAACCGTGCAATGAGTCACTCTCCTCAGGCCATTACGTAGACACATTATGCCAGAATAAACTTATCCTGCTTTGACTAAATGTCCTATAATCACATGCCTGATCAAGTCCTGCTTTATTTTAATGTGTTTCATAGCAAAGGCGTTGCACTTCTACCTTCCTGTTGTTTTTTTTGTACTTTATCCTTCTTGAGCCCTGGCAGAAAAGAAGTTGAAGTGTTTTGATTGTCTGACATATTACAAGCATCTTGGATGACTAAAAAAACTTGCAGTGAAAATGTTTTCAAAAATATTATTTCTTTTTATTGGATTATTGATTTCAGCATGGAATAGGGTGACCATATATTGGATTTTTCAAAACAGAGGACAGGGGTAGGTGTGTTATGAACGGTGTATGGGACAAGCAAAACCAAACTGATATTTTTAGGAATTTATATATGCCGCCTGAATTTTTTTTAGATCCCAGCAGATATTTTTGGTCCCAAAAAGAAGAAAAAAGGACATCTGGTCAGCCTAGCACAAAAGAATTTATGGTTCTTCAAGAGCAGAGACTCATGTCCCCTACAGGGGACAAAAATGAATAGCAGAGTCTGAGGTGGCTGTTCAGACAGGGGGGAAGCAGAGCGACTAACAGATATAGAGGGGAAGGAGATGCAGGTATTTCCACAGTAGAGAATCAAACCCCCAACCATATGGGGATTCAAATATACAGCCTAGATACTCAAATTTGGCCCTCAAAGCAAATTTGAGTACCCCCACTACATAGCCGGAGAGCTGGCCACCCTGTTGACAGTGCCACTAGCCTTGCCAAGATATTATACTTTAATTTGATTAGACTACAAACTGACATGTTGAAATCAGTGGGGTCTTAATCGCTGAAGAGCGGCCACCTGGTCACCCGGTCACCTGGCGACCGTACGGAACCATCTGTTACAAATTAAGAGCGCGAAGCGGAACCCGAAAGCAAATGGCGCTGAGACAGACCCGTATACCGTTAATAAGTTTCAGGGGAAAAAAATTGCGGACAAGAGCTCGAGCGCACGCTCTCAGCAGCCTTAACGGATCAAGAGATGAGCCGCGGCAAAAAAACCAGCATAATCGGAGGGGACCGCCGCGATAAGGACTCGGGAGGCAACGTCACAACACGACGTCACAACTTCGCTCCTCTAGCCATTTCTCTCCCTGGCTGAGTAAAATCATGTGAGTTTCCAAAACCAAGAGAGCGGTAATTTTATATAATGATAAGTGAATGGAAAATTTCGGTGATGTTTATGCAAGACGGAGAAAGAAACCCAAAAAAAATAAGAGCTAAAAAGAGCTACAAAATCGAACAGCCCCAAAATATTAACTTTGTTCTATTTTTTAAAAATATTTGCTGGAAAATGTCCCAGGACTGGAAAATAACAGTCTCTCACACAAACAGGCACACATATCAAATTTGTGACCATGCTCCAGAATATGGAGTGAAAAAAAAAGAAACGGTGAAATGTCACCCTATGAATAAAGTCAGTGTACTTACTTATTTCTGTACATCTGACGTTTGCATGCAGTTCATTTTCTATATTCAAGCCGTAGCTGTGCAGTCAGCCTGACCTTGTTTCCTGCTCATGTTACCAGAAGCAGCATTCAAACATTATGCCTGTTTGTTCCTCATGTTACTGCCATGGCTGCGTCCGAATCAGCATACTTTCCTACTATTGAGTATGCAAGTACATGGGATGATCTGTTTCATACCAGCTTAATCCTTGTGTTCAGTTTGGGTCAATTTGACCTGTTTTAAACTTTTAGCTGAAGAGTAATGATTGTTTTGAGAGATGTACATCATAACCAGCAACTAAACCAGGATTTAAATTTGCTTTTTTGTTTTGTGTTTTCAATTTTTTGTTCATCAGCTGTATTTGTTTTATGTTTTTTTTTTGCCCATGTGGTTCCTTTAAATATAATAATACAAAGATGAAAAATAATTGAAAAATCTCAGTTCAAAACAATAAACATCAAAAATATACTGCATGTTTCATTTTAATTTCATTTGCCCTCATTCCATAAATCATGTTTCCTTTCAATCAGCTGCCAATTAAGGCTTTGAGAGCAAGCTGTGTAGATTCCTTAACCAATCAATGACTTGAATGAAACACCCCCAAAACCAGCAGACGCCGCAGCCCTCCAGGACTGGTTTGACACCTGTGCTCTAGCTGTTGAATGCCCAACCCTGTTCCTGGAGGTTTTCACTCCAACCCTAACAAAGCACGTCTCGTTCAACAGCTAGAGATCTGCATTGAGCTGGTTAGTCGAGTCAGATGGGAAACCTACTGGATGGTAGATCTCCAGGAACAGGGTTGGTTACCACTGGCTTAATTCAAGCCACTGATTGACTAAAGAGTCAGTTCCCAGATCAGCAGGTGGCCATACCACATTTTCCAGCTTGCCATAATACGATCACCTGAAGCCAGTGAATCAATCAGTCTTACAAGCCCCACACCTGGGTGAGAATTGCTACTGTGGGAGAAGAGCAGAGGACAAAGTCAGTCAGAGCTTGGTGAGTGACAGTTTGCATTTGGAATTGACATTTGTTTGTGCTTGTTTGTTTTTCTTCTGGAATGTTCTGTGAATGGTGAGCTGAATAGGGTCTGAAAATACATGTTTGTTTGTTTTTTTTTTTTTTAAACTTTCACTAGCTGCTCATTTATTTTCTGTTTTCTGGTAATGATGCTCTGCAGAGAGTTTTGCTGAGATTACATTATCTGCTTAACGACAACAACAACAAAAAGAGTTTGGATAGAAAATGGGGGCTGTTGCTTTAACTGAAAGTTGTGTAAATGAAAGTCATTGATTGGCTAAAGAGTCTGCCCACCTTGTTTCCAAGGCCTAATTTGGCTGCTTCGTTGAAAGAAAACCCCAAACCCTGCAGAGACTGTTGGCCTCTAGGGCTGGGCATTCAGACTGCTGTTCTAAATGATTAGCAATTATGTACAGCTATGCTTCATAATCGTGTTCATAATGCATTACTGGGCACAAATTATGTCCATGCTGGATGGGGATGGTTCAAGATGAGAGTGTAGATGACTAAACATGGACAGCAAAACATGTTTGACTTTAGTTGTGAAGACCTGCTTCAAAGACATGTTTGTTTAGCTAAGTGTGCGTGTGTGCGTGTGTGCGTGTGTGCGTGTGTGCGCGCGCGCAGTGTACCTACCCCAACAACAGTACAGCCTCTGTGCTGTGAACCCATCTGGAATTGGGGGCTTTTATGAACTATGAAAGGTTAACTATTATGCAGATTTGAAGTTAATTTTTATTTAAATGGTCACTTGGATTAGTCCTTTTTTTATAAACAGGCTCTCTTATTTAGTTGTAAAACATTTTATCAGTCCAACATATATAGCAAGCTGTAAGTGGGATTATGCAATAACATTTTGTCAGTTTTCCGAAAAGCTTGGCATAAGTGATAAGACCCATGATGATGATGATAATGATGATACTAATAATAACCTGTCTGTAGTGGACAACTGCAAGCAAGAATTCTGCACTTCTCGAACTCTTACAGGGCATCACAAATGACTGGCCTGTCTCAGCACTGGACTAAAGTTGCACACGAAGACCCTCTCCTGGCTTTAACATTTTTTTCTTTGCTTTTCGCAATGATGACGCTTCTAACTACCGCGCCGTCCAAAAAAGTAGTGATGTCACCGCATCACTTCCTCTCTGTTTATCATTTTATTACGCAATCCTACATCCCTTCCTGGATCCCAAGGGATGAACGTCGGTTCCAGGGAAGGGATGATCGGGTCGGTGAAGGCAGTGACGGGAGCGCGGTCGCTTCCACGGAAACCCATCGCTGAAGCGCATAGCCGCGTCGGAGTCATTTTCGGGATCCTGGCGGGGAACTCCGACCTTCACCGCACGCTCTCCGCCTTCCGCTCGCATCATCAGTTCACCCGCCGTGATGGGCGGGAGGCCGGAACGTTCCGAACGCAGACCCGTTTCGACTCCGTGCTCTGCTCCGTGTTGAATGACGCGCAGACGTGGGAAATTGTGTTGATGGACCTGAATTGTATGAGCCTTCCAGCTCTGTGCACACAAACACTCATTCACACACACATCAGAGAGCACCTACCTAACCGTTTTAAGTACATTTCCATTGTTCATTCCTGCTGACGATATCCTCCATTTTTCCTCCATGGGAGCTTATTCCCCTTTGGTGCGAATGTTAGCGCTAAGCCTTACCTGTGTCCATTAGAAAAATGTCCAAGTGTTCGGCTTTCCCGTTTCCTGTATGGCAATAGAATTTGAGCATCCGAGTGCATAACCACTGCACAGCAAATTCGTTTTGCAAAGTACAGTGACATAATGGAACTGCGCTTGATCTAACAGCTGCACCGGTGGATTCTGGGTAAAGTTGCGTAATCTTTTTCAGGTTAACCTCCTGAGACCTGGGAGGAAAAAAAAAAAGAATTAGGCTCATAAATCTTTTTGATGTAGTACAAGTATCTTGATAACAAAACATGTTGCAGTGAAAATATTTTCACAAATTTTTTTTGTTGAATGTCCCTTGTAGCGTAGGTTTACAAAGAATAAAAGAATACATGGTTCTTGAGATTTAAGAATGGAAATTTATGTCCCCTAAAAGGGCCATAAATGAATTGGTGGGTTGTTTGGAGATTCATTTGAGATAACTGGTTTGTGAAGTCTTTGAAAAGTGGATGTTACGCTGACATCACTTCAGAAGTGCCCTCATAAGATAAAGGGTGGAAAAAATGATCAAAACAGTCAGGTTTTTCCTGTTTCTTCTCGGGTGATTTAACTTGTGCAGGTAACCATGGTGCCCACTGCAGTTAATGACCTCATAATACTGCTCTTCTAATCTTCTGGTCAGAAGATCTTCCATCTCAACTATTTTTATCCTTTCAGGCATGTTATAAGAAGTGATGAGTGAAAAAATGTAATCTGGAAGAAAATAATGTGAACAAATTAGTTAATTAAGCTTATTCCTATTCCCTGGCTAAAGAACAGGAATTTGTAACGTTTTAGGGGTGTTCCAAAACCCAAGATTGGTCAAGCAAATTATTATTTTATGTTTTTTCCATTCGCTAGGAACTCCGTTTGTCTCCATGCTAAGCCGCTGACTGAAAAGCCATATGCGGTAACTTCAGAATTAAGCTTCTGTTATGCCACAAAGGCATAAGCATATGTTTGCCTGTATTTTACTTCGAGCCAGGTCCCTAAAGTTTTACTGGATTCAGTCAGAAGCACACGTAGATTACTGATGGAGAGAAGACCGCCTCATTTCAGATTTCTTGAGATCTAACTGCTACGTGCACGTAGTTAAACTGGGTACTGTGTCTCAGCCCCTGCAGAGTGAGTCTTTAGCTTGATAATGGTCCCTAATCATTGCGTCGCTCAAAGCAGTTCACTGTCCACAATAACTTCTTGGCTTAGTCTCATGAAAATGGCCTGCAGGTACTTGGATGAAGACTTACTGTAAGGGTGTTTTTCCCGTGGATTTGCATGTTCAGGCTTGTCCTGTGGTACTTTGCACTGGGGTGGTGGCTGGGGGGCGGGGGGGGTGTCATTTCATGCGGATGTTGTGTGAATATCAGAGCCGAGGCCCCTTCCTTTGCATACAAAGTAAAACCAATAAAACTCCCCCCACCCCCACAGAATGTTCTGGAAACCATCTGGGGGTGGTGGTCCTGGTGGTGGTGGTGTTTGGGGAGGGGGGTGGGGGGTCACGATTGTGGTCGCGGGGGTGGGGGACTGCCAAGGTTCAGCAGCTTTATGATAGAGGGGTGATGGGTGTCTAAGCTCTTCAGCCCTGCTAATGCACTGACAGCAGTGCATTCTGGGACACAAACCCGACCCTTGAGAACACCAGCAGGCAGAAATTGCACAGTTGGCCACTACCTTAAACCTCACTCCCAAAGCTTTACTGTCTGTTTTTGTTTTTTTGTTTTAAAAAAAAAAAGAAGGGCATTCTGCTTTTAACTCCAAGATTGAATTACAGAATGAAAAGGTGAAAAGACAAACATCACTCTATATAACTTAAGTTGCCACGCACTTAAGTAAACTTGCTAATGTGGTCCTGGTGGTATCCTGTTTCATAATGCAACAGAACAAGTGAAATCGAGAGATCTCATAATGCCACACTAGGATATTACAATGGAACAATAGCACAGAACTGAACTTCATCAATATGGGTGGAACCTACACCGCTAGAACGCATAGAAGTATCACACACACACACACACACACACAAACATACACACACTACGCTAAACAAGCTGTAAAAAAACCCTAAAGGTCTAATGCATCCCCCCCCCCCATCAGATCTCTGCTTTACATCATGAACAGGGATCGGGGGGTCTTTTGGAGACGTTGGCCAAAAGCCTTTTACTGTCCTTAAGATCCCCGGGTTGCAACAGCTGCAGAAACACAATCACCAGCCGTTGAGTTTGTACAAACAGTCAGCCTTCGCTTCTTCCCGCTCGGTATGGGAGACAGTCTAATGATACACAGAGCACTCTTTTTAAGTGTGAATTTTTTTGCTTCTGCAAGGAGGACACCCTTATACTTAAGGTCCACACGCTGAGCTTGTTTCCAGGGTGATGATTTTTAGCCGTGCCGACGGCCATGTGGAAAGGATAACGTTTGCCAGCCATTAGAAACTCAGCCATTAGAAATTCTGCCCGCGGGTTTTTTTTGTCTGGTATGACTTACGAAAATGTTGCAAACCCGTAAAAGAGCCGCGAGCGTGTGCGTACGCGGCCGCCGTGGGAAAAGGAAGCGAACTGGCGTGAGTCAAAGGCGCTCGCGTGACTCGCAGGAAGTTCGAAGGCCCCCAGTCTTCAAACGGGATGGGCGCGCGCGCCAGACGATCGAGGCCCCCGACGCTCTCGAAACGAGCGTCTGACGCGGTCCGCGCCGGGGCGGGAGGACGGAGGAAGTTGCGTAACCGCGAGGGGAAGGCGTCGGCTTCAAACGCGCGCTGACGTGGCTTTCCGCGGGCACCGGGCCTACGCGGGTGAAAACCGTCGCCGACGCCTCGTCGTTAGGCACAAACTGTTTGACTTCCTGTGCCCTTATGTAGCGGGGGGGGCTGACATAATGTACAGTGTTGCGGCTCTGAAGGGGTCAAAGGTCAAGGTGCTGTGTGCCGGCGTCGCCTGCTCTCCACTCGGACCTGTTTGCCGTCCGGGGGAGCGGGGCATGCTGGGAACCGATTCCTGGAATGGGGATTGGAATCGTTTAAGAAAACTGCTTCCTTCCTGCACAATAAACAGGACAAGGGCCAATGCCCACATAATCTATGGCCATAAAAACCTAGTGACCCTCCCCAAACTGTAGAGAACAACAGTTCCTGTTCCCGAGCTACATATAATTATTCTTTTGAATGTACAACATAATACACGTTTAATATATTACAATGTTTTCGAGGGATTTCAGCATGTGCTGACAGGGGAAAGTTGATACTTAAATTGAAGGACAAAGTTTCTATTAGCGACAAGCTGATGTTCTGCAGATCTTTAGCAGCAAGATTTTTTTGGCTAGGGAGTCAAAGATCAGGGTGGTTTGAAAACCAAAATCAAGAGGGAAATGGTTTTCTTCTCTCTCTCTCTCTCCCTCTCTCCCTCTCACCCTCTCCCTCCCTCTCCCACTCTCTCTCTCTCGATGGTCAGCCAGTGTAGCTTTTGGAGGTGGCTCTGATTTGGATACGCACTCGCTGGATGTATTTCCAGGAAATTTGTGTGCATCATAGCGAAGGAGACGAGAAACAGAACGCAAGACTGTAACCTCGGGTCGTACCGAGGAAATATGGGATCTCAACTTTTGGGGGGAAAAAGGAGCAAGTAATTGACTGCACGTGGAATGGTGAAATAAGTACAGTTGAGTGGAATATGTTTTTTACACCGACATCTCTCAGCTATACCGCATATGTGCAGGCGTATGATGGTGGTTTATAGAACATACAGCTGCCTCGCAGTTACCCTACACAAACAGTGCAGGCAGAGTATGTGGTGGTAGCTAAGGGAGCTGGTTTCCTGCATTGAATATGACAGGTTCAGTGTGGGACACGGTGCAGTAGATTTTAAGGGCAGCCTTTCTTTACCTGATCTGCTTCAGGAAATGAATACCTGAAATACACAATGGTGCAGATGAAGTAAAAAGTATAAATTAATCTTTACAGAAGTGAACATTTCATGCGACCATTTTGGTTTGTGGGTTCAGTATCGGGTATGATTAAAGAAGAAACAAAAGCCAATATGCTACATGGTTACAAAGACTGTAATTGTGCTAAACATTTTTGATAATTATCATGATTTATCATTCACAGGTTTCTCACAGAAATTGTCATTATTATTATTATTATTATTGCTACTACTACTACTTACTATTACAAAAAAAACTAGGGCACAGTGTCAATGTAAGAATGTGTAATATTGCATCACACACTGATGATAGCAGAGCAGGTACAATCGCACAACAAGTTACATAACTGCACCTGATGGCTTTAAATGCACGCCTGATGGGGTGGAAAAAAGGATCCGGGGGCTTTGCGATGCGCTGAAAGATTTGGGCACCGTATTCTTTCTGGGGGGGAGGGGGAGGGTTAAGTGACTGTGCAAACTGGCCAGGAAAGGGTAGCAGTCACAAGCAGCTGAATTCAATAAGAGGATAAACCGCGTTCTGCGAGTTTGTTTAAGGCGCACGTTCGAGTGGATTTACGAATTTCCTGCCTGGCGTCGGGGAGAGGCGCCCGGTCGAGGAGCCTCGCGGCGGAGACGGGGCGCCCGCGGTGTTCACATCGCGCCGCGTCGTTACGAGGGTGGGAAGTGGCGGACACAATGGGGGCCTCTCTGCCTCCGAGGGTACGCCTCCTTATCCGCCAGGTCTTCTCTGCCTGCCTGTTTGCGGCGATAAAGGAAATCTGTTCAAATCCCACTCAGCCAATCCCGGCTGACCTTTTCAAGCGGACGACGCTTGATTAAGCCGCAAGTTGAAAGATTTCTTCAAATTCTTTTTATTTATTTTTTAAATAAAAGCTGATTTCTCTTGACTAAGGAGCAAGTTGAAAATTCATTTTTCCAGGAAAAACAAAACCAAAAAAACAACAACCCTATGCCAAAAGCGGTTTTTTCTAAGAATCGGACTTAATCGCGCTCGCTTCCAGGAGGGTTAAAATAAATAAATACTGTTTTGGTTACGTTTCCTGGCTGACGAACTTAAAGTTCCAGCGTAGGCCCATCTGGTCCCATCGCTGAGGAATTACATACCCTTGCAATAAATACAAGGTTTGTCCTGCAGCCTCCACATCATCAAAGAGTTGATGGTTATAAAAATGGTAATAGGAAAGTATGTGCCAGTCCACACAAGTAGAATTTGTTCCATGGTTAGGATTGATCATTTTGTGAAGATTGAACTTTTTTTTTTTTTTTTTTTTTTAAATCAAAATGGGCAATGCCTTCAAAAGTTCTCTCTGGCAAAAAATAAGGATTACACTTATATTTTTAACAATTAAATTTCGTCTTGCGCGTAACGCGTTCATTTTTAGTTGGCCTCGTTGGCAAAACTACATTTTCTGTGAAGTTGGAAAAAATGACCGACTCTATTCACAGTAACACGGGACTTGACCTTAAGTCGCAGCCGTGGATTTAAGCTGCTGAAACGGTGTGAGATTTCCATTACTCCTCTCAGAGCCTGCAAATCACAAGCTCCCCCAATCAACGCCAGTTTCCCAGAAACCTCGGCGCGTGTGCGTCTCCAGAATGCAGCTAGCGTCTAAATCGGGTGACTGCAGTGCCCTGTCGCCAAAGGCGCGAGGTCGCTGTACCCCTCCACCCCCCGCCACCCCACCCCCAAGCTTCCTGTCAGCCTGGTCGTGCGAGGGCGAGGTACAGCGGCCCACGTTGGCTGGAGGGTTTCTGGGTCATCATCTCGAAACCTGCGTGGGGGAGCGCGAAGGCTCCTGGTGCTACACAGAGGTCACGGGGACTGCAGAGGCTGCGATGTGTGCGGTCGACGGGGGCCTATGATTCCGACTCACCCACCCCCCCCCCCCGCCACCCCCACGGCACTCCTGCAGCTCTGACTGGCACAGAGGAACTTCTTACCCCAATCAGACGCCGCTCTGGCACAGAGGAACTTCTTACCCCAATCAGACGCCACTCTGGCACAGAGGAACTTCTTACCCCAATCAGACGCCACTCTGGCACAGAGGAACTTCTTACCCCAATCAGACGCCACTCTGGCACAGAGGAACTTCTTACCCCAATCAGACGCCGCTCTGGCACAGAGGCACTTCTTACCCCAATCAGACGCCGCTCTGGCACAGAGGAACTTCTTACCCCAATCAGATGCCGCTCTGGCACAGAGGAACTTCTTACCCCAATCAGATGCCGCTCTGGCACAGAGGAACTTCTTACCCCAATCAGACGCCGCTCTGGCACAGAGGCACTTCTTACCCCAATCAGATGCCGCTCTGGCACAGAGGAACTTCTTACCCCAATCAGATGCCGCTCTGGCACAGAAGAACTTCTTACCCCAATCACATGCCGCTCTGGCACAGAGGCACTTCTTACCCCAATCAGATGCCGCTCTGGCACAGAGGAACTTCTTACCCCAATCAGATGCCGCTCTGGCACAGAAGAACTTCTTACCCCAATCACATGCCGCTCTGGCACAGAGGAACTTCTTACCCCAATCAGATGCCGCTCTGGCACAGAGGAACGTCTTACCCCAATCAGATGCCGCTCTGGCACAGAGGAACTTCTTACCCCAATCAGACGCCTCTCTGGCACAGAGGAACTTCTTACCCCAATCAGATGCCGCTCTGGCACAGAGGAACTTCTTACCCCAATCAGACGCCGCTCTGGCACAGAGGAACTTCTTACCCCAATCAGATGCCGCTCTGGCACAGAGGAACTTCTTACCCCAATCAGACGCCGCTCTGGCACAGAGGAACTTCTTACCCCAATCAGACGCCGCTCTGGCACAGAGGAACTTCTTACCCCAATCAGACGCCGCTCTGGCACAGAGGAACTTCTTACCCCAATCAGATGCCGCTCTGGCACAGAGGAACTTCTTACCCCAATCAGATGCCGCTCTGGCACAGAGGCACTTCTTACCCCAATCAGACGCCGCTCTGGCACAGAGGCACTTCTTACCCCAATCAGATGGCGCTCTGGCACAGATGAACTTCTTACCCCAATCAGATGCCGCTCTGGCACAGAGGCACTTCTTACCCCAATCAGACGCCGCTCGGCGCGGAGGCACTTCTTACCCCAATCAGACGCCGCTCGGCGCGGAGGCACTTCTTACCCCAATCAGACGCCGCTCTGGCACAGAGGCACTTCTTACCCCAATCAGACGCCGCTCTGGCACAGAGGAACTTCTTACCCCAATCAGATGCCGCTCTGGCACAGAGGAACTTCTTACCCCAATCAGACGCCGCTCTGGCACAGAGGAACTTCTTACCCCAATCAGACGCCGCTCTGGCACAGAGGAACTTCTTACCCCAATCAGACGCCGCTCTGGCACAGAGGAACTTCTTACCCCAATCAGACGCCGCTCTGGCACAGAGGAACTTCTTACCCCAATCAGATGCCGCTCTGGCACAGAGGAACTTCTTACCCCAATCAGATGCCGCTCTGGCACAGAGGCACTTCTTACCCCAATCAGACGCCGCTCTGGCACAGAGGCACTTCTTACCCCAATCAGACGCCGCTCTGGCACAGAGGCACTTCTTACCCCAATCAGACGCCGCTCTGGCACAGAGGCACTTCTTACCCCAATCAGACGCCGCTCTGGCACAGAGGCACTTCTTACCCCAATCAGACGCCGCTCTGGCACAGAGGCACTTCTTACCCCAATCAGACGCCGCTCTGGCACAGAGGCACTTCTTACCCCAATCAGACGCCGCTCTGGCACAGAGGAACTTCTTACTCCAATCAGACGCCGCTCTGGCACAGAGGAACTTCTTACCCCAATCAGACGCCGCTCTGGCACAGAGGAACTTCTTACCCCAATCAGACGCCGCTCGGCGCGGAGGCGCTTCTCGCCTCGTTCGGCTTCGGGGCGGTGAGCTCACCGATGACTCGCGGAGAGGGGCGCCGCTGAGGTTTGGCTTCCCTCCTCGTGCGGCGAGGTGCCCAGCCCCCGCCATCGCTCTGTTCTGCCCAGCAGGTCTTCACGGTTTTCCCGTTCAGAGCAGGCGGTGATGGGGGAAGCACTGGTCTAAATCTCATCTGCCTTGACTGTCGGTACTTTCATTTCTTCTTTCAGCCAGACTGCTACATTGATTTGAGGATCCATGATTTTGAGACCCATATCTTATTGAAGGGAAGCACATAGAACACATACATAACATACAGATGGGTGACATATTAAAGGAAAAACCAACATAGTCTTAGTAAGGTGTCAGAACTGCCAGAACTGCTTCAAAATGCCTTGGCATAGATTCTGCAAGTCTCTGTAACTCTACTGAAGGGATGGAACTCCATTCTTCCAAAAGATATTCCCTCATTTGGTGTTTTGGTGGTGGACAGCGCTGTCTAACACGTCGGCCCAAAATCTCCCATGGGTGTTCAATTGGGTTGATATCTGGTGACTGCGAAGGCCATAGCATGTGATTCACATCAGTTTCATACTCTTCAAACCAAGCAGTGACCCTTCGTGCCCGGTGGATGGGGGCAATTGCCAGGAAGAGACCACTCCCATCAGACTAGAAATGTTTCAGTATAGGATAAGATCACTGAGGGAAACTTTGTATGAATTTGCAGTGACGTTTCCCTCTAAGGGAACAAGTGGACCGAAACCATGCCAGGAAAATGCCCCCCCCCCACAGCATAACAGAGCCACCAGACCCCCCTCACTGTAGGAGTAAAGTATTCGGGCCTGTACCATTCTCTTGGTGTACGCCACACATGCACACGCCCACTTGTCGAGAATATGGTGAAGGATGACTCATCTCGCCATAACACTTTTTTCCACATCTCCGTGGACCACAGAGCATGGTAGGGTATTAATTGCTTTATTGTATCATGCAGTAGCACCTGAATGGAAGCATCTGCATTCATTATGTTTCTCCACTCGTTCATTCAGGTTTTCCCTTTAATTTAATCGCCTGTCTGTTTATGCATATATTCAAATATGAAGCATTCTGCACGCGTTTACCATACAGTGAGCTTCATAATGTCTGATACAAAAAAAAAATTCTCGATTTGGCTCTACACTCCAAAATTTTAGATTTGTAATCAAACAATTTGCTCATATTTTCAGCTTGTATTAGAGGGTATGTTTATACATTCTGGTTTCAAGCATAAACAGGGCTGTTATTTGTAGAAATGACGACACTGTTTATTCATAGTCCCCCCCCCCAGATTCAAGGCACCATAATGTTTTGGACAAATGGCTTCACAGGTGTTTTTCATTAGTCAGGTGTGTTCAATTGCTTCCTTAGTGTAGGCATCCCTTTTCTAGAGAGATTTCAGTATCCCGTCTGGATTCTAGACTTTTCATTGCCATGGAATCTGTTATTGGCATTTATCCACATGAGGACGTATAAAAAGTGCTGTTATTTCAACATGCAAAACCAAAGTACATAGCCTTAAATAAATACTGAAAATCTGCACTTCAACCACATGTGAATTGTTTGATTACAAATCTAAAATTGTGAAGTACAGAGCCGAATCAAGATCCAAATATGCCTTTTTGCCCCAAACATTATGGAGTTCACTGCATGCCAAACCAACTGCATGCACACACTACTGCTGTGCTCTTAACTGGTTCAATGGTTAAATTATTAATGGTTTATTAGCCTTTACACTTCCCATAGTGAAACTGTATGCATATATTGTGGAATACCTCATTGCAGCACTGGTTATTCAAGTTATAATTGGCATGAAATCATGTTATACAGTGGCAATGATCACCGCTTCGAGTAGGTTTTTTTGTTTGTTTTTTTCTTTTTTCTTTAGAACGTTCTTTGGAAGTCAGTGTTCTAGAACCCCATTGCTTTCCAGTAGGGATTGTGACATCAGCTTTGGAATGTTCAGTTAAGAACATTCTAATCGCATTTAAAATCTTACTTAAAGGGTTAATGGAGGAGATGCACGCCTGAGGATGACTCGTATCCACATGCTCCTGCTGTCGGCTGCGTGGTCTTTGCCCATGGCGGAGCAGATGGAGAAAGGTTTCGCTGCGGTCGCAGATGCGTGTGGTGCAACGTGTCCAACCTCGCAGGCTGTGCTTCAGTACCAACCCACCCTTCCCCCTGTGCCCCCCACCTGCGGAACCTGTTTAAAATTCAGATCACGGACTAAAGGGGGTGTGACGATGTGATGCATGAGCCCTCCACCATGGCCTGTGGCCCCTCATATTTTTTTCTTTCTTTTATTTAATCTTCTGTTGCAAGGAGATACCAGCAAATTGTTCCTCTTCCTCTACTAATCAATATGAGCTTGCTGATGGATTATGTGTGCTGTTCTGTGCAGGAAGCTATTGAGGAGGACGGATATATGGACCCATCTCCCAGCAGGCAATGTTACATAACCGCACAGCCCAGTCCTTATCTCACTCAATTCCATTTCCTTCAAAATATACGTATTTGATATTGTATTTTGACTGTGCGCACACACACACACACATACAATCTCGCAAACTGCTTATCTAACCCATAAACCAGGACACCGCAGGTTCATGATTGCGTCCAAAATCAAATTTATTTTTAGGACATTTTGCGTGAGTGTTGCGTGTGTGTGCGTGTGTGTTGCAATACAGCATTTCAGGAAATGCAGTCATTTTACATCTGTGCGTTGGGACTTTCAGAACTGCGATGAATCACCAGGAGGCAATAGTAAAAAGAATAAAGGTGTCCAGTCTTATCTGAAATTGGCCAGTGTGGCTACGGGCTTTTGTTCCAGTCCGTCAGAAAAAATACCTGATAAGATAGCTGCACTGGCTCATGGGATACCTCATACATTGAAATGTATGAATTCACCGAGTTGCGCACGATGTCAACTTTCCGCACAGAAAGACAAAGACCGAGATTTGTGCAGATAAAGTGTTCGGTGCAGGCCTGCAAAAACGTCAGGGCTTTTCACTTGTGGTTTCTGAAAGTCAAATCTGCTGTAACCTTATTCTGTGTGTGTGTGTGTGTGCGTGCGTGCATATGTGTGTGCGTGTGTGTGTGTCTGCGTGAGAGAATCAGTTGAGTCAAAGTGTATAATATTTATTGTCCATCACTGAAAATGTTGTGCGGGATGGTTTTTGTACGCAGCTCTTGTTTCTCGAGGCTTGTCCAAGTTGGGCAAGAAAACCGGGGCCTGGCTGATCTCTTCTGGGCTTGTAGCTCGGCCTTCTACTTGGAACTTTCTACTTTTCAGACACCACTCTACTTTCTACTTTACAAATGCCACACTACTTTCTACTTTTCAGACATCACTCTACTTTCTACTTTACAAATGCCACCCTACTTTCTACTTTACAAATGCCACTCTACTTTCTACTTTTCAGACACCACCCTACTTTCTACTTTTCAGACACCACTCTGCTTTTTACTTTACAAATGCCACCCTACTTTCTACTTTACAAATGCTACACTACTTTCTACTTTTCAAAAAGGCCACCCATTACATTACATTACATTTATTTGGCAGACGCTTTTATCCAAAGCGACGTACAAAAAGTGCATTTGATGGTCATAGACAACTGCTAAACACAGGTTCAGTCAGGTACAATACTTATTTTGTACAGCTATTTCTAGCCAAGAACACAGTTTAGTTCACACAGTGAACACTATTCAGACACCCTTCTTTCTACTTTTCAAATGCCACTCTAATTTCTACTTTTCAGATTAACAGGGCAGGATAATTGCCTTGTTCATCTGAGTGTGATGATAGAAACAATATTGTTGTGTGGGAACATCATCACTTTAGTGATTTGAACGCAATCATAATGGTTTTTTCCCTGTGCTGGAATTTGCCAAGAGCGTGGTGACGTCTGCGATCTGCGTGTGCGTACGTGTGTGTGTGTGTCCCAATATTTTCAGTCCGTTAAATGGTCAGTTCCTAAAACATTGTCAGGTTCATCCGCACCACAAAGGGTTAAGGTCTCGTTAATGACATCATTTTGCTCGGATTCCATCTTCTGCTATTCTCTGTGAAAGATATGCTTTGGAAAACTGACTCAGAAGGCCAGTGCTAATGTTGCTATTCTCTGTGAAAGATATGCTTTGGGAAAGTGACTCAGAGAAGGCCATTGCTAATGTTGCTATTCTCTGTGAAAGATATGCTTTGGGAAAGTGACTCAGAGAAGGCCATTGCTAATGTTGCTATTCTCTGTGAAAGATATGCTTTGGGAAACTGACCCAGAGAAGGCCATCATTACAATATTTCAGCATTCAAAATGTCTTAATGCTTTCTTTGTCGTCATCTATTAAAGCTAAAGTAAAAAAATCACACACAATCCCAAACAATACTGATGACAATATAGAAATGCTGACAGAAAGGAAAAAATGTATATAAAAATGAACTATGTATATGACAGATCTCAGCAAAATTGATTTTGATGACTCCGGGTGGATAAACATAGATGCCTCCCCAAGCACTTTCCTGGAAGGGAAAACAAAAGAAAAGTAGCGCCTTGCTTTCCTGTCTCGTCTATATATAGAAGTTTAAACTTTCCTTCTTGGAAACTTGATTCTGAGTTGTGGACCAGAATGTTGAAAATGTAGTTTTATTATTATTTATTAATTTTTTTTTTTTTTGGTTTGGATAAGTGGAATGGAAACCCAGATGCTCTCGGTTATAGACAGGAATTAGAGTGACCTCTCATCATTCCTAGCTTTTTTTTGGCTGCCAGAGAGCTTATAGGAAACAGGAACGTCCCATTTGAGAGTTTAGCGGGTGGGGGTGTTTGTGGGGGTGGTGTTAAGCCAATGAGATGGATTTACTGGAACTCCGCCCCCTTCCACCCTCGGCGACGCCTCCTGGAAGCCGGCGGTGGGCGGGTTGGCGCCGTGGCAACGCGCGGGGGCGTTTTCTCACTTTGGCGGTAAACGTTACCTGGGGGGCTGAATGAGCGCCAGCGAGGTGTCAGAGCCCCCGCCGCCCGCCATGGAGGAGCGTGCCCGCCTGTTCCGCGCGCATGGCGCCCCCCCCAGGGGTGTAGGGCAAAGCGTTTTACCACAGGTTCACCACTGCCTTCTCTCTCTCTCTGTTCAGCTTCACACATTTTTATTTAATCAAATCCTCACCAAAACAAACATCAACTATGATTGTTTTGGTGGCCAAACAATAGAAATCGAAACAATACATTACTACTAATACATCAAATATCATGGCAATGTGTACTCATGTTCATAAAAAATAAATGAATCATACTACTACTAATACAACTGCTACAACTACCTCTGCTGCTATGACTATTGCTAGTGCTAATAATAACACTAAATATGAAAATGTAAATGTAACTAATTTTTGCTAGCAGTGTTTCATTCATTTGCCTCCTCTCTCTTTTCCACATGCTAACACGATGGCTATAATGTGGATTAGTGCTTAGAAAACCAGAGTACTGCAGGTTTGAATCCCATGATGGGCTGTACTGTACACGGTTTCCTTCAGAATACAGTTTGCAAATACTCTGCCTTGCATCAGTCACGTTTGGCTCTTGAAAACAATGGGCCTCATTCACAAAACTTTTCTTAAATTATTCTTATTTTTGTCCTAAAACAATATGTGATCATGACTCAAGTGCAGACCTTTGTTTTTGTGCGTATCCCAGGTGTATGAGATGATGAACGCTGGCTGTTTGTAAATTTAATGCACAATCCTGTTCATGTGATTTGCATAAGGAAACGGGCATGAACAACTATAGATAAGAAAAAAAAATCATGAATGCTGAACTGTTCTTGGAAAACTTACACACAGTTTACGATCAAATGTGATCGTACGCATGTTTCATGAATGGGGCCCAATGTGTCTTCTCAGTTAATAGAGGGTGTGTGTACATTTCTACCCATTATCTGAACAGATTAAAGGGGGTCCAACAGGTGTGTCCAGACCTTCAGGCACATCTAAGGGACCCAGCTGCGGGGATTTGGGGGGGAGAGTGTTCCCTCCGATTTGGAGTGTTGGGAGACTGAAGTGTTGGGGATCAACAAATTAAACTACAAAAGATTCTTCAGGTTGAGTTCTGTTAGTAGAACGAGGAGACATAAATGTAAATTAGCAAAAGGTAAATTCCATACAGACATTAAGAATATTTTTTTTCATGCAAAGAGTAGTCAATGTGTGGAATAGCCTGCCAGGTCATGTAGTAGAGGTAGAAACTCAAGACTAGGTCTGATATGGTGTTACATACATCTAGTCTGTAGGTAATCAGAGCACTTATTTAGACAGGTAAATGGCGAGCATTGTTGGGCTGAATTACCTGTTCTTGTCATTATGTTATGTTATGTAATGTTATGTTATGTTATGAAGCTGGCTAGCAGAAAAAGCTGTTCATAAATGAATACACATGCATGTTTTATAGGAGTTATGAAAAGCACAATTAATTATGTAAAGCTGTGTGTTGCGGTGGCTAGCACTGAGGCCTCACAGCACAAAGGTTAAAACTCGGCCTACGCCTGTCTGAGTTGGCGTGAGTTTCCTCTGCGTACCCCGGTTTCCTCCCACAGTCCAACGTCAGACTAGTTGCAGATTGTATTTTGACTGTAGGTGTGAGTGTGTGCCCTGTGATGGATTGGCGACCATAACACATCCATCCATTATCTAACCCTGACCAGGAATGAGCAGGTTAGATAATGGATGGGATGTTATTGTTTGTTCATTTTTGAATGCTCCACAGTTCTTTGTCCATCGGGACAGACCAAGGCTGTCCAGGGAAGTCTGCAGTGGCAAGCTCCACTCGAGTGCTCGCAGTAATGCCATAGACAATGTAATTCACCCAGAATAGCGTCGGCCAAAACAGGATGGGCTCAACGTTTCATGAAAACCGCAGCTACTACTACTACAGTCCGGAAGGTCCTCTTCCCTAACCAGATCAGAGATGAAGAGTGCCGTGTCATGCTGACGGCATGGTTCGTGTTTGCACTTTGGTTCTTGTGAAAGCTATAATCACCGTCCAAAAATAAAGGTGTGTGTGTGTGTGTGTGTGTGTGTGTGTGTGTGTGTGTGTGGCAGGAAATTTAAGTGGTTATACCAACATTAACAGCTGCCACACTATAACTGTACCCAAAAAGAGAGTTCCGGCGTACCTCACATCCCTGGGAGGGTGACTGGGCGTCGGTACGGGACCTATACTTCACAGCAGTGCCCGTGTGTTGAGTCACCACCCTCTCTGGTGTAGCAGGGGTTGCTAAGAAACGAGGGCTGTAACAAACCATTGTGCCTTGCTGGAAAAATGCTCGCGTTCCTTCCTCTGTCCGTCATTGCTGGATGTCAAAATGTCCGGAGTAGCTCCGTGTAGACTTTACCCCATAGGTGCTTTCCGTCCTCTGCTGATCGGATCAAAGATTTGGGGTTTGAAGTTCAACCCAGAGATTTGCTCGGTTCGGTTTTTCTTCGTTCAAAAGCGGGCGATGACTTCTTTTGGCAACGTCTGTGAAATCTTAAACCGTTTGGAACCAGTGCTGGACCGAAGTACAACAAAAAGACAGCAGATGTAGAGCAGTCCAAAGGGGCAATACGCGGGCATAATTCCAGCCTTGTAATCATTCGCATCTACAACACACAAAAAAGATGGCTTTGTAGTAAATAAGTTCATGCAGCCTCAAAAGCCTGTAACTGAATTTCTCCAATCCATTGAAAAAAAAAAAGAACATTTTTTTTTGTGTTTGGTATCCATGGAAACGGCCGCGGGGTTGGTGGAATTTCATTGAAATGAAGTGACTCGTTGTTTCTCCAACATGGCTCCAACACCGTTGAGCAAGGTTTATTTTTGCAGGAAATGTGTATATATTTGCTGTGAAAATAAACCAGCTCAGTACATACATGTTTTTAAAAGATTTTTTTATAAAGGGACGCTGTGACCATTTTGGAACTGGGAATATTGGTGGCCATGGAAACGACATTCTAAAATTCAAGCTGTAACCAAATAAACAGTCACAATAACATTTAGCTGGACGACCTGCCTCCCAGCAGTGTATACACGTTGGCTGTGTTTAGAATGGCTCACTCATTTGCTCCCGCCATATACGCTACTTTTTTGGACGCTACAGATTCTGAGAAGGTTACTTAGCAACATACAATACAGTGCTTGTATGGCAGCTGCCAGTGGCTTGGTGAGCAAGGGTGCAAAAATGTTTTTCTTGAAAGTGTCCCTTTTCAGTTTTGAACTACTAGGATTTTCCTGACTCACAGGTAGATGGTTAGGTAGCTAGTTAGCTAGCGAGTTAAGTTGCATTCTCCATTAAATGTGGCTAGCAATATAAAAAAAAAAAGAAGTTAAAAGTTAAAAATAGTTATCTAGCACTTTGTATTTATCTACTGCATTTATTTATATATAGGCTATAATGCTGACTAGACTTTCATTTATGCTACTTACATATTTCTATACCTCTGTAGGCTCAGCCTTCCCCATCTTGACAAAAAAAAGTATCTCCGTTGATTTCAGTGTGGGCTGCATTGTTTGTACCTTATATTTTGCGGTGCATTATGGGAGATATCAATTGAACTGTTTGGTATTGAGAATTCAGACACCCTAGAAAATGGCCGATCCCCTAAATAGTGCATGCACTAAAAGCCATATCGGGAGCCAATCCAAACGCTGCCTTTGTCTTGCCTTGTGATTGGTGAAGATCTAAAACTTCTGTCACCCCTCAGCATAAAAAAAATGGCATTTTGAAATACAGTCGAGAAAATCACACACACGTCTATATCGGCACACATTATAGAGACTCGAAGAAGAAGTTTAGTACTCAGAACTCTGAGTACTTCTGTTGTTTCTTGGAGCCATTTCCATCTGTAAAAATGTATTTGAAACGGTCATCTTCTTGACCACGGATGATAAGAATAGATGACCAGTAATTTTAAATAAACTGTACCAGCCAATAAATAAATAAATAAATAAATACAATGGTTTTCTTTGCATGCATATTAACATTTTATATAGAAAAAGAATGTTCAAGCTGATTATAAAATTTCTAGCAGTGAGATACATTAGACTACTCAATTACGTAGGTATGATCGTTTAGCACAAATGTTAATTATTTCTTCAATTTCTTCAACATTTTTGTGTTGATATTACATTTGTTACATATAACATTTATTATGCCAAAAAGAGATGAAGTTGCTAAATATCTCAACAGAATCTGTTTATAAATGCAGCATAAATGCGCCTGTTTGTAAATGCAGTATAAATGCGCTGGTTTATGAATGCAGTATAAATGCACCTGTTTATAAATGCAGTATAAATGCACCCCTTTATAAATGCACCTGTTTATAAATGCAGTATAAATGCACCTGTTTATATATGCAGTATAAATGCACCTGTTTATAAATGCAGTATAAATGCACCTATTTATAAACACACCTGTTTATAAATGCAGTATAAACACACCTGTTTATAAATGTAATATAAATGCACCTGTTTATAAATGCATTGTTGTGCCAGTACTGTATTTTTTTCTCTCTATGACCCATAAACTATTTTGAAGAATCCACATTTTCCAGCGTGATATTTGCTGGTGAGGTGATGCTGATTCAGCTTTATTTCAGCTCTGGTGCCTGGGCATAGCACCCAATTCATTTTGTTAAGCTGCGCTGGATCGTTTTCTGTTTATTTTTCAGCAGTTTCATCGCTTTCCAACGCTTGATTTATTTTCATAGTTCACAGTAAAAGCACAGCAGCTGATTAATTTCCATTGTGTTTGTCTGAAGGGTGTTAACTAGAAAGCAACACTAAATCATGTGCTGTTATAAATGTTTTCATCACTTTCAAACTCAAACTTTGGGTTAAGGTAATGTTTACTGAGCATATGTACAGGTTTATATGATGGCAGTGGTGGTGATGCAGGTTTTTTAAAATGAAAAATCCTATTTAAAAATAGAATGACACAACATTTACACGTCAAAGCTTAAAATAGGTCCTTGCTGAATTTGGCGAGGGGGAGGGGGGGTACAGCTGGATTTCAGTCTTCCTAGATTCACTTTTTAACACCTCCAGCTCCCACTCTGTCAGACAGTATTACTCTGAAGACTGAGTTACTGCAAACTGTGTCCGCGACGATGGAGTCGCCGTTGGTTTCGGGGGGTGTGGGCTTGTGACTACGATGTGCCTGTCGAATTCTAGTGGTGTCCTAATCTGGCTACTGGTCTATGAAGTTGTTTAGGGCCACAACCATCCATGCACCAAGCAATTCAGGTTTGAAATTTAAAAAAAAAAGATGTTTTTAAACGACATTTTAAATGTGCAGTATTCACAGTGAATAGCCTTTTCAGTACTGTGGTTCTTGCATGGTA